>NW_027128125.1:10000-80000 GCF_037325665.1 Littorina saxatilis
ACCATTTTTATACTTTTCCATACATGGTTGTGTGTTATTTTGATTTATGTTTTTATTCTTCATACTTGTTCTTCGTTTC
The DNA here is from genome assembly GCF_037325665.1 of Littorina saxatilis. NCBI lineage: Eukaryota > Metazoa > Mollusca > Gastropoda > Littorinimorpha > Littorinidae > Littorina > Littorina saxatilis. The sequence goes on from NW_027128125.1 coordinate 10,080, forward strand.
TTGTGTGTATGATAGTAGGGACTAGCTGTAAGAAAGGACCATAATTATGGACCTAATGCTATCATCCCTCAGTAATAAAGTTTTCGATTTGGAGTTCTCTCTCTCTCTCTCTCTCTCTCTCTCTCTCTCTCTCTCTCTCTCTCTCTCTCTCTCTCTCTCTCTCTCTCTCTCTCTCTCTCTCTCTCTCTCTCTCTCTCTCTCTCTCTCTCTCTCTCTCTCTCTCTCTCTCTCTCTTTTAATATTCCAACATTTTTTAAACGTATAATCATTAGATTAAACCCTCCCATGGGCTAGGGTTGGATGTAAAAAAGCACCATTACCCTCGTTGATAAAGACATTGTCTTGTCTTGTCTTTTTTATATTTAGTCAAGTTTTGACTAAATATTTTAACATCGAGGGGGAATCGAAACGAGGGTCGTGGTGTATGTGCGTGTGTGCGTGCGTGTGTGCGTGTGTGTGTGTGTGTGTAGAGCGATTCAGACTAAACTACTGGACCGATCTTTATGAAATTTGACATGAGAGTTCCTGGGTATGAAATCCCCGAACGTTTTTTTCAGTTTTTTGATAAATGTCTTTGATGACGTCATATCCGGCTTTTCGTGAAAGTTGAGGCGGCACTGTCACGCCCTCATTTTTCAACCAAATTGGTTGAAATTTTGGTCAAGTAATCTTCGACAAAGCCCGGACTTCGGTATTGCATTTCAGCTTGTTGGCTTAAAAATTAATTAATGACTTTGGTCATTAAAAATCTGAAAATTGTAAAAAAAAATAAAAATTTATAAAACGATCCAAATTTACGTTTATCTTATTTTCCATCATTTGCTGATTCCAAAAACATATAAATATGTTATATTCGGATTAAAAACAAGCTCTGAAAATTAAATATATAAAAATTATTATCAAAATTTTTTTTTTCGAAATCAATTTAAAAACACTTTCATCTTATTCCTTGTCGGTTTCTGATTCCAAAAATATATAGATATGATATGTTTGGATTAAAAACACGCTCAGAAAGTTAAAACGAAGAGAGGTACAGAAAAGCGTGCTATCCTTCTCAGCGCAACGAATACCCCGCTCTTCTTGTCAATTCCACGGGCACTGCCTTTGCCACGGGCGGTGGAGTGACGATGCTACGAGTATACGGTCTTGCTGCGTTGCGTTGCGTTCAGTTTCATTCTGTGAGTTCGACAGCTACTTGACTAAATATTGTATTTTCGCCTTACGCGACTTGTTATATTTAGTCAAGTTTTGACTAAATATTTTAACGTAGAGGGGGGAATCGAGACGAGGGTCGTGGTGTCCGAACTCCCCCCCGTGTACACTACATTGGGTGTGCACGTTAAAGATCCCACGATTGACAAAAGGGTCTTTCCTGGCAAAATTGCTTTGGCACAGTTAATAATTGTCTACCTATACCCGTGTGACTTGGAATAATAGGCCGTGAAAGGTAAATATGCGCCGAAATGGCTGCAATTACTGGCCGTATAAAATTTCATCTCACACGGCATCACTGCTGAGCGCCTAGAACTGTACCCACGCAATATGCGCGATATAAGCCTCATTGATTGAATTGAATATGTGTGTGTGTGTGTGTGTGTGTGTGTGTGTGTGTGTGTGTCTGTCTGTGTGTGTGTGTGTAGAGCGATTCAGACTAAACTACTGGACCGATCTTTATGAAATTTGACATGAGAGTTCCTGGGTATGAAATCCCCGAACGTTTTTTTCATTTTTGTGATAAATGTCTTTGATGACGTCATATCCGGCTTTTCGTGAAAGTTGAGGCGGCACTGTCACGCTCTCATTTTTCAACCAAATTGGTTGAAATTTTGGTCAAGTAATCTTCGCCGAAGGCCGGGGTTTGGTATTGCATTTCAGCTTGGTGGCTTAAAAACTAATGAGTGAGTTTGGTCATTAAAAATCTGAAAATTGTGAAAAAAATATTTTTTTTATAAAACGATCCAAATTTACGTACATCTTATTCTTTATCATTTTCTGATTCCAAAAATATATAAATATGTTATATTTGGATTAAAAACAAGCTCTGAAAATTAAAAATATAAAATTTATTATCAAAATTAAATTGTCCAAATCAATTTTAAAACACCTTCATCTTATTCCTTGTCGTTTCCTGATTCCAAAAACATATAGATATGATATGTTTGGATTAAAAACACGCTCAGAAAGTTAAAACGAAGAGAGGTACAGAAAAGCGTGCTATCCTTCTCAGCGCAAGTACTACCACGCTCTTCTTGTCAATTTCACTGCCTTTGCCGTGCGCGGTAGACTGACGATGCTACGAGTATACGGTCTTGCTGCGTTGCATTGTGTTCAGTTTCATTCTGTGAGTTCGACAGCTACTTGACTAAATGTTGTATTTTCGCATTACGCAACTTGTTTTTATATTTAGTCAAGTTTTGACTAAATATTTTAACATCGAGGGGGAATCGAAACGAGGGTCGTGGTGTATGTGCGTGTGTGTGTCTGTGTGTCTCTGTGTGTGTGTGTGTGTGTGTGTAGAGCGATTCAGACTAAACTACTGGACCGATCTTTATGAAATTTGACATGATAGTTCCTGGGTATGAAATCCCCGAACGTTTTTTTCATTTTTTTTTATTAATGTCTTTGATGACGTCATATCCGGCTTTTCGTGAAAGTTGAGGCGGCACTGTCACGCCCTCATTTTTCAACCAAATTGGTTGAAATTTTGGTCAAGTAATGTTCGACAAAGCCCGGACTTCGGTATTGCATTTCAGCTTGGTGGCTTAAAAATTAATTAATGACTTTGGTCATTAAAAATCGGAAAATTGTAAACAAAAAATAAAAATTTATAAAACGATCCCAATTTACGTTTATCTTATTCTCCATCATTTGCTGATTCCAAAAACATATAAATATGTTATATTCGGATTAAAAACAAGCTCTGAAAATTAAATATATAAAAATTATTATCAAAATTAAATTGTCCAAATCAATTTAAAAACACTTTCATCTTATTCCTTGTCGGTTCCTGATTCCAAAAACATATAGATATGATATGTTTGGATTAAAAACACGCTCAGAAAGTTAAAACAAAGAGAGGTACAGAAAAGCGTGCTATCCTTCTTAGCGCAACTACTACCCCGCTCTTCTTGTCAATTTCACTGCCTTTGCCATGAGCGGTGGACTGACGATGCTACGAGTATACGGTCTTGCTGAAAAATGGCAGCTACTTGACTAAATATTGTATTTTCGCCTTACGCGACTTGTTTTCTCTCTCTTTTTATATTTAGTCAAGTTTTGACTAAATATTTTAACATCGAGGGGGAATCGAAACGAGGGTCGTGGTGTATGTGCGTCTGTCTGTCTGTCTGTGTGTGTGTGTGTGTAGAGCGATTCAGACTAAACTACTGGACCGATCTTTATGAAATTTGACATGAGAGTTCCTGGGTATGAAATCCCCGAACGTTTTTTTCATTTTTTTGATAAATGTCATTGATGACGTCACATCCGGCTTTTCGTGAAAGTTGAGGCGGCACTGTCACGCCCTCATTTTTCAACCAAATTGGTTGAAATTTTGGTCAAGTACTCTTCGACGAAGCCCGGGGTTCGGTATTGCATTTCAGCTTGGTGGCTTAAAAATTAATTAATGACTTTGGTCATTAAAAATCTGAAAATTGTAAAAAAAAATAAAAATTTATAAAACGATCCAAATGTACGTTTATCTTATTCTCCATCATTTGCTGATTCCAAAAACATATAAATATGTTATATTCGGATTAAAAACAAGCTCTGAAAATTAAATATATAAACATTATTATCAAAAAATTTTTTTCGAAATCAACTTAAAAACACTTTCATCTTATTCCTTGTCGGTTCCTGATTCCAAAAATATATGGATATGATATGTTTGGATTAAAAACACGCTCAGAAAGTTAAAACAAAGAGAGGTACAGAAAAGCGTGCTATCCTTCTCAGCGCAACGAATACCCCGCTCTTCTTGTCAATTCCACGTGCACTGCCTTTGCCACGGGCGGTGGAGTGACGATGCTACGAGTATACGGTCTTGCTGCGTTGCGTTGCGTTCAGTTTCATTCTGTGAGTTCGACAGCTACTTGACTAAATATTGTATTTTCGCCTTACGCGACTTGTTACATTTAGTCAAGTTTTGACTAAATGATTTAACATAGAGGGGGGGAATCGAGACGAGGGTCGTGGTGTATGTGTGGGTGTGTGTGTGTGTGTGTGTGTGTGTGTGTGTCTGTCTGTCTGTGTGTGTGTGTGTGTGTGTGTAGAGCGATTCAGACTAAACTACTGGGCCGATCTTTATGAAATTTGACATGAGAGTTCCTGGGTATGATATCCCCGGACGTTTTTTTTCATTTTTTCGATAAATACCTTTGATGACGTCATATCCGGCTTTTTGTAAAAGTTGAGGCGGCACTGTCACACCCTCATTTTTCTATTAAATTGATTGAAATTTTGGCAAAGCAATCTTCGACGAAGGCCGGGGTTTGGTATTGCATTTCAGCTTGGTGGCTTAAAAACTAATGAGTGAGTGTGGTCATTAAAAATCGGAAACTTGTAATTAAAATTAATTTTTTATTAAACGACCCAAAAACAATTTCATCTTATTCTTCGTCATCCTCTGATTCCAAAAACATATACATATGTTATATTTGGATTAAAAACAAGCTCTGAAAATTAAAAATATAAAAATTATGATCAAAATGAAATTTCCGAAATCGTTTTAAAAACAGTTTTATCTGATTCCTTGTCGGTTCCTGATTCAAAAAACATAAAGATATGATATGTTTGGATTAAAAACACGCTCAGAAATTTAAAACGAAGAGAGGTACAGAAAAGCGTGCTATGAAGCACAGCGCAATCGCTACCGCGCCTAACAGGCTCGTCACTTTCACTGCCTTTTGCACTAGCGGCGGACTACGTTCAGTTTCATTCTGTGAGTTGCACAGCTTGACTAAATGTAGTAATTTCGCCTTACGCGACTTGTTTTTTGTTGGCGGGGAGCATCCTTCTTCATTGATCTTTTTTTTCTTTTTTTTCCCTCCTTTTTACATTTAGTCAAGTTTTGACTAAATGTTTTAACATCGAGGGGGAATCGAAACGAGGGTCGTGGTGTATGTGCGTGTGTGTGTCTGTGTGTGTGTAGAGCGATTCAGACTAAACTACTGGACCGATCTTTATGAAATTTGACATGAGAGTTCCTGGGTATGAAATCCCCATACGTTTTTTTCATTTTTTTTGATAAATGTCTTTGATGACGTCATATCCGGCTTTTCGTGAAAGTTGAGGCGGCACTGTCACGCCCTCATTTTTCAACCAAATTGGTTGAAATTTTGGTCAAGTAATCTTCGACGAAGCCCGGACTTCGGTATTGCATTTCAGCTTGGTGGCTTAAAAATTAATTAATGACTTTGGTCATTAAAAATCTGAAAATTGTAAAAAAAAATAAAAATGTATAAAACGATCCAAATTTACGTTCATCTTATTCTCCATCATTTTCTGATTCCAAAAACATATAAATATGTTATATTCGGATTAAAAACAAGCTCTGAAAATTAAATATATAAAAATTATTATCAAAATTAAATTGTCGAAATCAATTTAAAAACACTTTCATCTTATTCCTTGTCGGTTCCTAATTCCAAAAACATATAGATATGATATGTTTGGATTAAAAACACGCTCAGAAAGTTAAAACAAAGAGAGGTACAGAAAAGCGTGCTATCCTTCTTAGCGCAACTACTACCCCGCTCTTCTTGTCAATTTCACTGCCTTTGCCATGAGCGGTGGACTGACGATGCTACGAGTATACGGTCTTGCTGAAAAATGGCATTGCGTTCAGTTTTATTCTGTGAGTTCGACAGCTACTTGACTAAATGTTGTATTTTCGCCTTACGCGACTTGTTATATTAATGTTTCTACTTTAAATATACCTATATCATTAACATTACTATTTCTAAATGTATTTTAAACAACATTTCTACATAACAATTCCCTCTCAAAAATGCATACAATATCCAGAGGGGAACCTGGGATGACATGTCTTGTCTTGTCTTGTCTTGTCTCTCTCTCTTTCTCTGTCTCTTTCTCTGTCTCTTTCTCTGTCTCTGTCTCTGTATCTCTCTCTCTCTCTGTCTGTCTCTCTCTCTCTCTGTCTGTCTGTCTCTGCCTCTCTCTTTCTCTCTCTCTCTCTCACTCTCTCTGTCTCTCTCTCTCTCTCTCTTTCTCTGTCTGTCTGTCTCTCTGTCTCTGTCTCACTGATACCAGACTTCTTTTCTCCCAACAGTCTTATCAACTGACAACAATGGTGGTGTTGTTCCTTCTACCCGGTGTCCAGTGCTGGAGTAACACACTTGACAATGTACTTCATATACATTGCTCTACCGGGACGTACAATAAGTTTGTATACTACGTGAACAGCGTTTTCAACAGACATACTCGCGATAGATACTTTGATATAAGTTGCCGGAGTACCCCTATTATCGGAAGCACGAATTGCTATTGGACTGGTGAGTTTCCGTGAAGCACAACACAAGATACCTTACAGACACACCTCTTTCCGTTGAACGAACGTTTTCATCAAATAACCAAAGGGAAGTAAGCGCACTAAATGCAGACGACGTGTGTAATGGAGTAAGCGAGAGTTTTACGGAACCAATCTCCTGGCACTTGAGAGAATAACAAGCATTGAAATGATCAAGCGACTTTCATCCTCATATATTTGAACGTTATCATCACTACATATCTGTTTAGCGTGTTACATTGGATAATATATTCTCCAGTATACACACGTTCAAAAACTAATCATCCTGGCTGCCACCTTTGCATAGTTGAACGATTGTATTTGATGTATTTTGCAGATTGTGATAGGTGTAAGCTACAAATATATTCGGGGGAAATGCTGTCTGCCCAGTGGGGATTTTTTATTAACTAAATTTATGAATTCGTAAAAGCCACAAAAAACATTTGATTAGATCAACTCTCCATAGCAAGTAGCCAGGATCTTGACATATTATACCAAGACTGAACTGGCACGCATATAATCGAATGTTTGCAACTATACTGTAAAAGGTTATTACAGTTTAATAAAACTCTTTATTTCTAACGGTAGGAGAATGAATTGCCTTTCTAGTAATACACTTGGTTTTAATGTAACTGGCCGCATCTCAAAGATCTGCAGCTAAATATATATATGTGTGTAGGTTTTTTTTATGACGAGTAGTGTATGACCAACCGAACTCTGATATGGATTACAGGATCTTCATCGTGTGCACTTAGTCTTGTTCTGGGTGGACAGGTTTACGTCTGAGGGATAGAGTATATCTTGGCATTGCTCAATGGGCGAACAAATACCATGCGAGTTGTTCTCTCAACCCAGTTTGACAAGTACCTTGCGCTCAGCGGGTGAACCAATACCCTGCGGGTTGTTCTCTCAACCCAGTTTGACAAGTACCTTGCGCTCAGCGGGTGAACCAATACCCTGCGGGTTGTTCTCTCAACCCAGTTTGACAAGTACCTTGCGCTCAGCGGGTGAACCAATACCCTGCGGGTTGTTCTCTCAACCCAGTTTGACCAGTACATTGCGCTCAGCGGGAGAACCAATACCATGCGAGTTGTTTTATCAACCCAGTTTGACCAGTACATTGCGCTCAGCGGGAGAACCAAAACCATCCGAGTTGTTCTCTCAACCCAGTTTGACAAGTACATTGCGCTCAGCGGGAGAACCAATACCATCCGAGTTGTTCTCTCAACCCAGTTTGACAAGTACATTGCGCTCAGCGGGAGAACCAAAACCATGCAAGTTTGTTTTTTTCCCAAAGTTTTAGTCAATCAATAAATACGTGATAACAAACATGGTAACTGTGTGTTTTCTGTTTGTACACAGACTTTCTCGTTTACATGCGGTGCACAAAAACTCATTGTGTTAAATACTACATTATACAAAAGAACTAAAAATAGTCATACGTGAAACTATACACGTGACTACATGTGTAGCATCAAAATGATCATATGTCATCATATATTGATCTATTCAAAAACAATATTCGCATCAAAACATATGCCTGTCTTTACCTTACATCAAAGACAATAAACAATAATTTGTTTCTGATTAACAAAACTTCAGACTAACGAAATCTCAAAACATGATTTCTAAAAATAATTTCCAGTGTTAATCGTGAATCTTTTTTTTTTTTTTATAAATGCTTACGCACATCTTTGCGATTAACATAATATGATTAATCTTCTTCATATTTTTGCTGTTACTTTTTTATGCCAAAAAGCACATCTGTAACATTCAACGTAATTATTTCGACAATGTTTTCTATAATATGTACATTTCAATATATTTCCAAAACCTGAGCACGGTTGGGCATTCAAAGAAAAAATGCTCCAATACATCAAGTTCATCCTCACAATATGTACAGTTTTTATCAGCCTTCACTTTCATTTTACACAATAAAATATTAGTTGGATAAATATTTTGCAATATTTTCCAATGCAGTACACGTAATCGAGCTTCACTAGTGACAGTGACTGCTAAGTTCCAATTCTTTTCGTCAATTTCAAATCCTAACTTTCTTCTCCAAAATCCTTCTGAACAGGGTGGGCCGTATTTGTTTCCTACGAGAATCTTTCGAATTTCTTTTACGGATCTCACTTTTTTTCACAAAAGGTCGGAATGTCACAGACTGAACAATTCACATCGTTTATAGCTACATTTCTTTAAAGGAGATGTACAGCTGTAGGAACAACATTGTACTTAAGCAATCTATTTGCAGTGTAGCCAGTTCTTTCACACACTTCTTCGTAGGTAGCAAAACGTCCATTCTCACACACATCGCTCACATACATTATACCACTTTTAATCCAATCCGCAAAAAAGAGTGGGTTACCTTGACAAATTATATCTTTGTTGTTCCACAACAAACCCGATACAGAATTACCATTATCGACTTGATTGTTATCAAGCCATGCCTTCAACACAGCGGACCAAAATTCCGATTTAATATTGTCCAATCCTTTAAATGGTTTGCTATTAATGTTCGCAAAAAAACATTCAAAGCGACTCCCAAAACGGAAAAACAGTGCTTTTGGGAGCCATGACCATTTCTGGTCTTCATTAGACAGAGTTAGGTTCACAACCCAGCTTAACAAAAAGGAACACTGCATCTGTCGCAAATAAATCATATTCAATCCACCTTGCTTTAATTCGTAACATAAAACAGTTCTTTTCACCTTTTCAAATGCCTTTCTGTTGCAGTCTTTTTTGCGCCACACGAAGCGAAACATGAACCTATTAATTTCAGTTAGAACGTCGTCTGGTACAATCAGCGCCTGCATTATATAGAGAAAATGTGGCAAAATAAACGTTTTAAATACACAGACTTTACCAATAATGCTCAAATTCCTTTTCTTCCACACGCAGATGAGCCTTTTCGCAACATGCACTCTCTCTCCCCAATTCTCTCTCACTTTTGACGCACGCATGTAATTACAGAAATATACACCCAGAATTTTTTCATTTTGTCTGTACATGCAAAACCGTAACACTCATTCCTACAGTTCTTCCGTGACCCAAACCACATTAGTTTGGAATTTTGGTGATTTATGTTCAAACCTGATATTTCCGAAAATGTATCAATCAAAGCCAGGGCTTGGAACATGTCATGTTCATCTTGCAAAAACAAAGTAACATCATCAGCGTACAACAATACTTTCAAAACTTTATCCATATCTCCGTTGTTCCATAATGACATACCCTTTATATTTTTGGGCTCTCGAATTTTGATTACTAACAATTCAACTGCTAATACGAAGGCTAGTGCAGAAAAAGGACAACCTTGCCTTATTCCGGGATCAATATTAAAAAAATTCAGATAACCAACCACAATAATTTACACAACTTCTTTTGTTTTTCATCAAAACATCAAACCATTTCACAAAATCAGTTCCAAAACCAAATTTTTCAAGCATCTTCAACATGAACTCTTTGGAAATGCAATCAAATGCATGAAAAAAGTCAATTGACACCATCAATTCAGGATTATTATGTAAATCTGCATGTTCTAAAACATCATCAACTAATCGCAATAAGGTTGAGACACGTCTACCTTTTATATACCCAACTTAATCCTCATTCACAACACTCCCTACAACACCAGAGAGCCGAAGAGCTAAACATTTCGCTAATAACTTATAATCTGTATTGGTCAGTGAAATAAAAGCGGACAAACACTCAAGTCCTTAATGGCTAAAAACCGTAGGACTTTTGATATCAATTTTACTACTGGTCAGTGAAATAGGTCTCCAATTTTTTTTAAATCATTTCTTGATAAATCCTTCCCTTTATGAATCAGTGTAATTGCCGCTTTACACTGTGAATTAGATAGAGTTCCATTCTTAAAAGCAGAGTTAAAAGAAGCAAGTATATACCTTTTTAGGCTCCTCCAAAAGAACTTATAAAACTGAACTGTTAATCCATCAATTCCAGACGCATAACCATTATTCACACGCTTTAGAGCTGACACAACTTCTCCTTCTACCACTTCCCCTTCACAACTGTCTTTCTGCTGATCATTTATTTTTAAAACCATTGTTCCATCAAAAAAAAGTGTCAATGTTCAAGCTCATGTTTCCCTCATCAATTGTTTGTTTATACAAATCAGCAAAATACGTTTTTTGGACGAGAATAATATCCTCTTGCGTTGTAACAATTCGTTTTCATCTTGTACACTTTCCATTATTTTTGCATTTGCTCTCACCTTTTCTAACCCAAGAAAAAAAAGTGTGTTCCTGTCACCCTGCTCGATCCATTGAACTCTTGCACGCACCTGTGCTACAGAGATTTACGCTGCTTTAACAGTTCTAACTGCAGCTCGACCTTCTGCCATTTACCTTGCGTTTGAATACAGTCAGGGGAGATCCCAAGGGCTTTATCCAACTCATTTAATTCTCCATACAATTTTGCAACATCCTTTTTAATTTCAAAACTTTTAAATGCACAGTAAGCCTCCCGTAAACCATACTGTCAGGCTTTTACACACAGAACAAACACCCTTCCATTTGAACGCTCACCAAACGGGAAGCCCGGAATATCCTAGGTGCTCCACGTAAAGAGCGAGCAATTTTTAAAGAAATAATTTTGCGGATTGTCTCAGAGACAATCGGACCGTGGTGCGTTTTGGCGCTGGACCTAACTTTTAAAATCTAAATAATAAATTGACAGCTTGTTACACAAATATTCTTAAATCATAAAAGAATTAATTTTTCATCAAGACAAGATCAGTAGAATTCGAAGTTTTGAAAGTTTAAAAAAAGAAAAGCCCGGAAGCAAGATCACGCAAGGTCGTGGTTCTCGTAGCAGACGACGGTTTATGCCTATCGCCAGTTCCTCTGAACAGTCAAAAGCCATCGCTAGAGTTCTTGTGAACCACAGCCGTTTGTTTCGTGCATAGTCAGAGGTACATAATAACGTGCTATTGCAGATAAGCTCACATCGAGTCGCATTCAAATTACAAACTGACGACTACATTGTGAAAAAAGCGAAACTGGATCACACGGGTTCACGATGGCTCAGGGGTAAGATAAACCACGCAAAAATAAATTCTTTGAAAATTGCTCGCTCTTAACGGAGGGCACCTGGGATGTTCTCAAGCGGTGAGTGTTGAATTGTACTGTGTGTTAAAGCCTGACAGTATCTGTGATGGTTTACAGGAGGCTTACTGTGCCTTGAAGCTTACTAACATTTTGGGAGAAATCCTTGATTCTCATTTTCTATAATTCCCAACCAAGTTGACAATCTTCTTCATCATCAAGTTGAAATGTGTCAAACATTTTGTTGATTTGATCAACAAAGCTCACATCATGCAACAGAGAATTATCAAATTTCCAATAACCCTCTCCTCTAACGACGTCAGAGAGTTTAATATGAATACTACAGCCTCTATGGTCCGACGTCGCAACAGAGATTATGTCACAATCAACAATCTTTTCAAACACACTTAAACTACTAAAAACGTAGTCAAGTCTTATTGCCACAAATGGAAATTTTTTTGACCATGTACATTCTTTTCTATCTAAATTATGCATTCTCAATACATCGTATAAATCACATTCATTCACCAGGGCTGAGGTGCACGAAGCCAAAGTGGGTGACAACCAATGGGAGATCTGCCCAAGTCGGTCCGCTCCCTCCCGGTCGGGGTGCACGAAGCTTTTTTCACAGTGTTGCGTACCGAATGGGAGGCTCCCGTTTGGACCAGCTAGCTAGCAGCCCCACTCAAAGAAGTTGGCACCCCAAAAAATGGCGACCGCCTTTTTCGAAATGACATTTTCGGAGATTTTACAAAAACAACGCCCGAACGAAAAGGTAGAATGGTGCCTTCCGTTCGATTTCAAGTCATGCTTTTCACATTTCCAAGCAAGATAACCGCTGAGAGTGCAGAAACGCCGCTGTTCGACTTTGAAATCTCGAATCGCAGACGACCTTCGCTTTCACAGTACAATCATAGCAGGTGAGGCAGTGTTATCATTTAGATCAGCTCGTTTTCGTATTTTGTGTGCATTACGATCATGTAGAATTATTGGAATCAAAGCAGGAATGACTAAGGCGGGAGGCACCCGCTATTGCCGCGGCCCGTTATTGCCGCGGCCCGTTATTGCCGCAACCCGCTATTGCCGCAACCCGTTATTGCCGCAACCCGCTATTGCCGCGGAACTTTGTTTGTTCTTTATACATTTAGTCAAGTTTTGACTAAATGTTTTAACATAGAGGGGGAATCGAGACGAGGGTCGTGGTGTGTGTGTGTGCGCTGTATCACCATTTTCACCTCTTTTATGGTATCTATGACCATCACAAATCAGCTTTCCCTCCTCTGTCACCCGCGCAAATGGAAGTCTGTCTGTCATTCATGATAGCCTACCACGTCATCGGAAAAAAACCGGTAGAAATGACGTTGAGCATGGAACAAACCCTCACAGTTCTGGCGTGTGTTGACAAAACCGAGTAAGTCCACTGAAGCGTTTTTTTTTTAATTGTATGAGTCCTCTGACAAGAATTTTGAAACTATCATTATACGAAAATTAGGAACCCCTTAGACTTACTTTGTTTTGCCAAAACATTCATGCATACTTAAAAAGTTGTATTTGGTTGTGGACTTACTTGTTCATATCTGCTTATTTAAGGACTCTAAAAAGTAGAAATGAACACAAAAGATGCGCATTGAGTTGGTTTTTTTGATGAACGAAAAATATCTTCTTTTTTTTAAATGGACTTACTCGGTTTTGTCAGCACACGGCTGTTACGCGTGATTGTTCTGAAAAGTGACTATTACTTGATTGTTCTGAAACTCTACTATTTATTTCATCGTAAACATGTAAGCCCTCATACGTGATTGTTCTGAAAGCTTACTAATTTACATGATTGTTCTGAAACTCTACTAAAGGTAAACTTGCTTCACCCGTGAAATGTTGTCAGTTATGGAACAAAATGTATACCCCAGCCAAACGAAGTTGGAGGGGGGTATACTGGATTCACTTTGTCCATCTGTCTGTGTGTATGTCTGTATGTATATATATGGAACAATATTTTGATACAATGATACTAAATCTTAAGTGAAATTGATATTTATACCCCCTCCCAATGAATACAAACTCAACAAGTAATACGTTTCATACATTGAACATGTCTTCTTTATTGTTCTCAACTCAAAATTCAAATTAAATCTCCAAAGACAAAAATTATTTATAATCTTCAAAAATGTAATTATTCTTCTTGAGTATTCCCAACTCAAAATTCTAATTACAGGTTTAAAGGGACACATAGAAACTTTAGATTTTCCCTCTTTGCCATGCTTAGGGGAAAATGGAAGCTAATGTTTGCCCCTTTAAAGACGAAAGGCACAACAAATAATTTTCACAAATGAAACTTTTTTTTTTTGAACTAAAAATTCAAGTGGAGAGGGGATGAGAGACGTGAGGAGATGGCCGCGGTTGCGAGATGGGTGGGGAGTCTGGGCTATAAAGTTCTTGCACGCGAGACAATATACTTTTTTTGTGTGTGTGTGTGTGGGGGGGGTTATTTTGTTTATCAACTCTCTCTCTCTCTCTCTCTCTCTCTCTCTCTCTCTCTCTCTCTCTCTCTCTCTCTCTCTCTCTCTCACACTATCTCTCTCTCTCCCTCTCTCTCTCTCTCTCTCTCTCTCTGTGAATATTTTTGTCATCCTAAATATTGGGGAGGGGGGGAAAAGACATGCTTGCCCCCCCCCCCCCCCACCCAAGGAACAGCAGCTGCCCCCCCCCCCCAACCCCCCAGTTTCCGACGCCAGCTAGTGCACTGAGTACATACGCACACACACACCACACATACACATGTTACGCGTGATTGTTCTGAAAAGTGACTATTACATGATTGTTCTGAAAGTCTACTATTTATTTCATCGTAATCATGTAAGCCCTCATACGTGATTGTTCTGAAAGCTTACTAATTTACATGATTGTTCTGAAACTCTACTAAAGGTAAACTTTTTTCACCCGTGAAATGTTGTCAGATATGGAACAACAATAATGTATACCCCTACCCCTACCCCTGGTGGTTGCTGTGTAATAAAAAAAAAAGTGTCATGTGTGTGAGAGAGAGAGAGAGAGAGAGAGAGAGAGAGAGAGAGAGAGAGAGAGAGAGAGAGAGAGAGAGAGAGAGAGAGAGAGAGTTGATAAACAAAATACTCCCCCCCCCCAAACACACACAAAGAAGTATATTGTCTCACGTGCAATTGAACTTTATAGCCCAGACTCCCCACACATCTCGCAACCCCGGACATCTCCTCACGTCTCTCATCCCCTCTCCACTTGAATTTTTAGTTCATAAAAAAAAGTTTCATTTGTAAAAATTATTTGTTGTGCCTTTCGTCTTTAACGGGGCAAAAAGTAGCTTCCATTTTCCCTCTTTGCCAAGCCTTTCGATCCATTTTGGTGACCTCGCCACCTAAGCATGGCAAAGAGGAAAATTCAAAAGTTTCTATGTGTCCCTTTGAACCTGTAACTTGAATTTTGAGTTGGGAATACTCAAGAAGAATCATTACATTTTTGAAGATTATATTTAATTTTTGTCTTTGAACATTTAATTTCAATTTTGAGTTGAGAACAATAAAGAAGACATGTTGAATGTATGAAACGTATTACTTGTTGAGTTTGTATTCATTGGGCGGGGGTTCATTGTATCAAAATAGTGTTCCATTTACATACAGACATACACACAGACAGACGGACAAAGTGAATCCAGTATACCCCCTCCAACTTCATTTGGCTGGGGTATAAATATCAATATCACTTAAGATTTAGTATCATTGTATCAAAATATTGTTCCATATATACATACAGACATACACACAGACATATGGACAAAGTGAATCCAGTATACCCCCCTCCAACTTCGTTGGGCAGGGGTATACATATTGTTCCATATCTGACAACATTTCACGGGTGAAAAAAGTTTACCTTTAGTAGAGTTTCAGAACAATCATGTAAATTAGTAAGCTTTCAGAACAATCACGTATGAGGGCTTACATGATTACGATGAAATAAATAGTAGACTTTCAGAACAATCATGTAATAGTCACTTTTCAGAACAATCACGCGTAACATACACACACATGAAAGCTAAATTAATGTATTAGCACATCTCTGTTTTCAATGACACTTGTTTTTTTATTACACAGCAACCACCAGAATTTTGTATATGAATTATTCAAATGGTTTGATAAAGTGTCAGTTGATATGAACAAACCTCCCCCACCCCTACACCTAAAAAAAAAGGAGTGGAGAGACGGATCAACTGAAGCTGTCGCGCACACAGAAGACGGATCAACTCAAACACACTTCGTTGGGCAGGGGTATACATATTGTTCCATATCTGACTACATTTCACGGGTGAAGCAAGTTTACCTTTAGTAGAGTTTCAGAACAATCATGTAAATTAGTAAGCTTTCAGAACAAACACGTATGAGGGCTTACATGATTACGATGAAATAAATAGTAGACTTTCAGAACAATCATGTAATAGTCACTTTTCAGAACAATCACGCGTAACACACGGCAGAGTTACCAACTCTGTTGTTTGATGGCATCTAACTGGCGCACATTTTTTTTTAACAAAACCGGAATCAGGGGATCTTTCTTGCGGGAAAGTTCCGCGGCAATAGCGGGTTGCGGCAATAACGGGTTGCGGCAATAGCGGGTTGCGGCAATAACGGGCCGCGGCAACAACGGGCCGCGGCAATAGCGAGTTGTAACCGTTTTTAGTTGTGTTTGTTTATACTGATGCAATCTGCAGATCAAAGGGAACTGACCGCAGGCTGACCCAGTGATCAATACAACTTGTGTTTACCACTCAACATTTCCTTCCACCTATAACTCAAGGGCAAAAATAAAGGTACATGCTTGTGGATATGCAATTCATGTCTGTGAAGATCAAGATAGTTGTGAGCTTTAACTGAGTATGCTTATTAATATCAGCACCATCCTCACCCCATAACACTCTCATGTCCAACTAGCACTGTAACCAGCCTTCAATCCTGCCCCCACCCCCTATCCTTGCCCCCTCTCTGCATAATTATGTTCAATTTTTCAGAATGACCTTGTTATCACTCCAGCGTCTGACCATGGAGTCTACAGGCCATAGTCTCAGATGTGATGGGATCAAGAGGATGCCACAATGATCAAGGTAACTTTGCAAATACTCAAACAGATCTAAATGCAGAAGGTGATCCACAAACATGTTTGCTTAAACATTACAAGGTTACACCCAGAACAACAACTGGCCTTAGTTGCTTATTAACTGCAAGCAACAAAGACCCTCTCCCCCTCCCCTCTTTCACCTGCAACATATATTTTCATATCCATATCCAACTTTTCCATTGCCTCTTATGTTGCATAACTGTTGATATTTGACAGTAACAAGGTTTCGTTTCCAATCAATGGCTCTGCATTTACCCTGTACACACACACACACACACACACACACACACACACACACACACACACACACACACACACACATACACACACACACACACACACACAAATATATTCACAATCTCACTCTCCCTGTTTTAAATTCAGTCATTTGAATCACTAACACTTAACTGGGAACGTTCAGTGAATCTGTGATAGTGTTATTTGGAGTAAGATTATTGACTTTTTTGCTGCGCCTGTTTTTCCTATCCACATAATTCGTTTTGTCCATTAAAATGCTGGTTTTTGTTTTAATCACTACAGTATATGTCCATATATGATATAGTTTACGCCTGAGATGTGATGGGACCAAAAGGTTTCCAGAATGAAACAGGTAACTTTTTTTTTTTTTACCTGATCTTTGTCATGCAGAAGTTGGTTCACATTATACATTGCAGTGTTGTTGTCTTCCAAATACATTAAACATTGTACCAGTCATTACATTTAAATGACAATGCTGACTAATATCAAACCTCCCCCGGTTCCCCAACCAGCCTTCTCACACCCCCCCCAGGGCAGTTGTTTTTGTGATGAGAGCCGGTTGCGGCCGCTTGCAATGTCAGCGCTGTCTCTATCTCGGAAATGTCCGGTTTTTTGACAATTTTTTTGACAGACAGACAGACAGACGGTCAGACCGACTAACCGACAGACAGACCAACAGAAGGACAGAGTGAGTTATAGAGCTGTTGTCACAGGTTTAAAAAAAAGTTGACATTATATCTTCACAATTCAGAAGACCAACTTCATGTATATGAATAAGATTAAAAGTTACAAGCGAGATCGGCAAAACACTGTCAGTCCGGAAATTTCCGTTCGTAGCGATCAGTGCTGAGTGTCTCTCAAAACAGTCGTAATCACTTTCAGAACATCACAATCCCAATTCACGATGTCTTTGAGTAAAGTGTAAAAAACCCGAAAAAAAAACCAACCAAACACACAAAAAACAAAAACAAACAGAAAATCCACATTTGTGGCTTTGGCTGTGTGATAGTCTAACTGAAATGACTATTCCAACTTGGACCCAAATTCCAACCTTGCGCACGGCCGATTCTAGAATGGACCAGCAACAAGGGTTTCATTCTAGAATGGCACCCCTGTACTTGCGCAGGGTTAGAATTCCAACCTGGACCCGGTCCATTCTAGAATGAAACCGGATTCTAAGTTCGCGCAGAACATATAGATCTATGGAGTCTACAACATTGTCTGAGATGTGATTTGAGCCACAGCATGTCAGAATGATCAAGGTAACTTTTTAAACACATATAGCTGATCAAACTGAAGAATTCAAACACACAGTTTCAGTGGGGTTTTTTAATGCATAAAACATTGCAACAGTCAGGGGCTTTCTCCCAATAAAGATTGTGAGGTTTTCTTTGCAAGTTGTTTCGCTATGCAGAGTGTGATGTTTTTGTTTGTTTGCTGTACTGAAATGAAGATGCACAGATAAAAGAAAGTATTGCATGTAGAGGAAGGACTATGCTTTTGGTTTTGACAAGACAAATTTTACTCATTGGAGCTTAAGTATAAATTCCTTACATTTTGAACCAAAATGTCAGACATCACAGATCTCTCAAATTAAAAAAAAAATGAGGGCATCATTCTGACTTGAACATATACCACACATTTGATAGGCTGGTTATGTTCTGTGTGTAGTGAAAACATTTCGCTGAATGAATTTCACATGTTGACACCAGTGCCTAGAAGGAAATGAATCGCACATCCTCCAATCTCCACAAAAAGAAGTCAGACGTATGTGCCCATGTTAAAATAAAGTTTTATTTTTTCCATGTAAAAACCTAGACAAACATGACAATGTGGTGTCTGATATACTGGATAATATGATGAGGAACGTACCTTTAAAGGCCCAGTCCTTATTGTGAAAGCAGTTCTGCTCAGCTGGAATTTGGTGAATTTGTTTTTTTTACAAGTTGAAGTGAATTCGCAAAAAAAATAGAAAATAACAATTTGTTGTGCACACAAAGCATTCACTGATTCAGGCTGTTGAATTTTGTCATGTGTCTTGGGAAAGGGGAAGTCTTATTCTACGTAAAAGCATCGCCAGGTTTGGGTTGAGCCAAATCGTTTGCATGGAAAGGACTGTGCCTTTTAAGGACGCATAGATTTTTCATCTATTCAATTGCAGGATAACATCACAACACGGAATAGTTTCTAAGCTGGTATTTCTTTTCCTTTCTCGAGTCCCACGAAGTTCCCAATGCTAGGGCATACTTTTGTATAGAAGCTGTTCGTGGAAATGTCATGTAAGTGTTTACACTGGCGAACATGAATTTTTTACATTGGCTAAAATGAAAGAAGTATGCATTCTTGTGTTTTGTTTCTGCAAGCGGTATCATTTTCCTAAAGTTATCTGAGTTTGATCTCTTACAATTTTTACCGCTAGGATATGTACAATGGGCTAATTAAACATATACGCCAGCCCACATTGCAGAACAGGATATGAACAAGGTCTGTAGCGCTGTTTGCATCATTCGTTTTAATTCAAAAATCAGACTAATTTGTCTTCTTTGGCATTATGCACAAGATATTCATCTTTAGTTTTTGCAATGCTGACTGTAATTCTGTGTGTGTGTGTGTGTGTGTGTGTGTGTGTGTGTGTGTGTGTGTGTGTGTGTGTGTGTGTATGTGTCTGTGTGTGTGTGTGTGTGTATGTGTGTGTGTTTACTGATATATTGTAATTTATTAACCTTTGCCGTGCTTCCTGGGTTCACCTGTACCCAGAGACACACTAAAATCATTGTAACTCTGGAACCATTAAAGGTATCGTTTTGAAATTTTAAGTATCTCTCACACACCTAATTTGCTCTCTGTCTGCAAATTTTTAGTGTGTACATGACAAAACATTAAAATTAATTGATTATGATAATTTACATAAACACTACCGATGGCGCGGGTTCACACAAACCCATACTTTTAAAGAGTAGTTGTGATTGTAACTATCCCTCTGCCGACGGCGCGGGTTCTGCTACACCCATAATTACCAAAGCGGCGGAACAGTGTCTGTCTGCCTGTTTGTCTCCAAGAGACTGTCTGTCTCTCTGTCTGTCTGTCCGTATCTCTCTGTCTGTATGTCTGTTGTCAGTTGCTCTGTCTGTCTGTCTATCTGTCTATCCGTCTATCTGTCTATCCGTCTATCTGACTGTCTGTCTATCTGACTGTCTGTCTCTGTCTCTCTCTCTCTGTCTCTCTCTCTCTGTCTCTCTCTCTCTCTGTCTCTCTCTCTATGTCTCTCGGCGGTGGTGTCCCTTGGCGTAAGAGACAAGTCGACTTGACAGCAGCTCTCCAATTGTTTTGGTTTAAACTTGCCAAGATGACCATTGTTGGAATACCAACACATGTGGAAGCAATCCTAACCACCCTAATGTCTGACCACCACGTTAAATCGTGGAAAGTTGCTGGCGAGGGAGAGGACACAGTATTTGTCCTTCGTCTGAGCTCCAGTCAACATGGACAAGAAGCCGCCATTACCGCACGAACCGGCCAGTGGAGAAAAAAGTCAGCAGCACAGATCCGCCGAGACAGGAGACGAGCAGAGCAAAGAACAGAGCAAAGGAAAACACAGGTGGGAATGGATTCATGTAATGCAATGTCTGACTTTCAAGGTGATTCTCTAAAAGACTTAGCTACTGTATCGTCGTTTGGAATTGACCACACAGCCAATTCAAGTACAGTGACAATTGACAGTGTCACACAACAACATTCCACAGAAGACAGATCACGTGAAACACGCAGCCTGGCCACCCCAACACAGCACACACCTGCCCACTGTCACACTGCAAGCCCAACCACGTGCGAGAATGACAACCCTGGGGTGTGTCGTGCTGTGACGTCACAGCCAGCAGACGACGAAACCACTATAGCTGAACTGGCAGCAACGGACCGAGAGTTTGAACCAGATGATGTTTACGACTTAGTCTCACACTGCTCAAAGAACGTGCGACTTAGAGAGAAACTGTTAAACAGAAAGAGGAACCGCACTCTCACAAAAGTAGTGTGCGAAAGAAAAGGTGGAAAGAAGACGCTGATTGCAAGGGGAGACGACTACGTCCTGACATACGTCTGCGAAACAGCACAGACAACGTCATTCCGAGAAGAGGAGGAAACGCCCCCGTGTGTCCGGCGTCTGCCCCAAGTCGACCGCAACGTCTTTGGAGAAGAAATCGACCATCTCACTACTGACCTTCATGTCGTGTCTACACTGGGACAGTGCTACCTCCGTGCCATGCCAGACTGACTGTTGTCGCAAAACTACAGGGCACACATATTTCATGTGTGTTTGTGACAAACCGTGATCGATATGGAACAATACCGCGTTCGAAACGGAAAAGTTATTTCCCGACTTGGATTACAAGTTGGATGCTTCGGACCGAATCACGATGCATTGTTTTTTGTGTAACAGACTTAAACCAATGTGTACACTGATGTTCGTGGATCGTTCGATTACCCAACCCCCCAGCACCCTTTGCTATAAACAATATGAGTTTTCGCAAATAAACATTCTGATTCTGAATTCTCTATGTCTCTCTCTCTCTGTCTCTCTCTCTCTCTCTCTGTCTCTTTCTCTTAGTCTCTCTCTCTGTCTCTCTCTCTTAGTCTCTCTCTCTGTCTCTCTTTCTTAGTCTCTCTCTCTCTCTTTCTTAGTCTCTCTCTCTTTCTCTCTCTCTTTCTTAGTCTCTCTCTCTTTCTTAGTCTCTCTCTTTCTTAGTCTCTCTCTCTCTCTCTTTCTTAGTCTCTCTCTCTCTCTCTCTTTCTTAGTCTTTCTATCTCTCTCTCTTTCTTAGTCTCTCAGTCTCTCTCAGTCTCTCTCAGTCTCTCCCTCCCCCTCTCCCTTCCCCTCTCCCTCCCCTGCAAGAAGTCGGTGAAGGGAGAAACTCGATGCACCCACTGAAGTAGCGCTGAGGGTTTCCCTGAACCCACCCCGTTGTTAGAGAAATAAACGGTAAAAACCCTCTTTCAAATGTATGGGTTCAGACAAACCCGCATCGTCGTTAGAGAAATAAACGGTAAAAACCCTCTTTCAAATGTATGGGTTCAGACAAACCCGCATCGTCGGGCGTGTGTAGTCAAAAGCGGCATCCGGCAAAGGTTAATCGGCCCGAAGACGACACAGTTTCCAACTCCCCAGTGAGACTTTTTGAGTCAGTTTCATGCATGATAGCTAACTGAGGTGTCTGCAAGAAAGTAAGGGTATTTCGTATACTTCATACTTGGTGTACATTAATTTCAGCTTCGGCATGACTAGTCCCGAAAGATGCTATTTTGTAGGTGAAATGGTCTGACTTTGGTTGTCTTTCGAAAAAGAATCCAAATTCGGGGATGGACTCAACAGTTCGAGGTTTAAAATGGAGCGGAAGACTAACGAACCCGATTTGATTCTTCAAGATTGATATTTTTGGGGTTATTTGAAGGACGTAGTATACCATACACAACCTTAGACAATCAGTGACTTGAGTACAGCCATTACAGGCAGGAGGAGGGCATCCCCATAGAGGATTGGGTTCCTGTCATCGGTTAATTTTGCGCAAGTGTGACTCTACCATGAAGGGGTCATTTTTCCAGTCAATCGTGTTCGGCGAATATCTTCATGGTTGTTGTGCATGAATTTCACTTTGTTCATCACCATTCCACGAAGTTTCCTGTTTGTGGGTTTCATGGTCCGATTTTTTAGCTTCTTTCAAAAGTGTTCCAAAGTACCCCTCCATTTAACCTGTAAACTCGCAACTTTGTTGACCTTCGTCATGCATAAGCTGTAGTTAATAAACACCAAATGATAACTAATTCGGTCAACGGATGTAGAAATTATAAAAACAAAATCTATGTTTGTATTTTTGCAGGCAGGCAGGGGTGGAGTTGTGATGATGCGGCGCCGGTTGACTGAAGACACACGAACCAGCATTCTTCGGAAGTGTTTGGATCACAAATCAACATTATTTCACATTGAATGGCGGCAGACATTTATGTATACAGTCTACTTCGTTTATAACGTCGCCGGATATAACGTCACCCCGTTATATCGTCACCCAAACACCGGTCCCGGCTCAATTCCTTCTTTCCAAGACTATTTTAACCTCGGATATAACGTCACCGGATATAACGTCACCCAGTTATAACGTCACTCATCCATGTCGGTTATAACGTCATATCAATCCCCATATGCAGCAGTTTGCATGGTGAACGACTGTCAAGGCATGTTCATTTACCCTACACGTGTCACAAGTTTTGTGTGTTAACGGTATTCAAGTTTTTCCGTTTTCCCGTTGTTAGAGACCCAAGGAAAACTAGGTTCAAGGCATAATCATTTTTGCTGCATGCGTTTTGTGAGTTCCTGTTCGAGGTTTTTAATCAAAAGAAAAATGTTTTATTTCATTTCGTTTTGTGAGTTCCTGTTCTATGTTTTTAGTCAGTAATGACAAATCATTTCATTTCGCTTTGTGAGTTCCTTACTTAGGTTCCTCAGTGTTCTAGGTTTTTAATTAAAAGAAAAATGTTCCATTTCATTCGTGTTGTGAGTTCCTGTCTTTGATTTTAACTAAAAAAAATTGTTTTAAAAAGTTTCATATCGAGCATACATGGTTACTCCTGCGCGAGCGCGTGCGAATGGATCTGTCTACTTCTGTCCTTCAATCACGCATATATAAAAACAACCTCGATTATTGAAATGACGGTAGGAGAAGGTCGAGAGGATGAGAACAGACTACGACGTTTGTTTGTTTTTTGGTCCGTAGAATACAGACTACAACTGCCCTCGACGAGGAGGCTGAGCGTCACTTTCAATTGGGCGTTGTCGACAGGCTGAGTAGGTCGCTCAGGCTAAATTGTAAAGGTAAACATTAAGTGCAGTGAACCGACAAATTGAGAAAAGTGATACTGCACTCTTAAAGCACTATTTTGACTCAACTTGGAAAGCCATGGACGTTATATCAAGTGACGTTATAATGATAATAATAATACAGTAGTAGTCTAACGAGTATAACGTCCCGCTCACTAGATGTGGTGGAGACGGTGGATGGGGAAAGGGGGTAACTATGACCCCAAAGTTGTTACTACCAGAACGATTGTGCGTAAAGGTGGGCAGCCACTTTGCTGTTGACGAGATAAGTCAAATAGACATTTATTACGTATAAGGACCCATGAAGTTCTCGTCATTTTTACATTTAGTCAAGTTTTGACTAAATGTTTTAACGTAGAGGGGGGAATCGAGACGAGGGTCGTGGTGTATGTGTGTCTGTGTGTGTGTGTGTGTGTGTGTGTGTGTGTGTGTGTGTGTGTGTGTGTGTGTGTGTGTGTGTGTGTGTGTGTGTGAGTAGAGCGATTCAGACTAAACTACTGGACTGATCTTTATGAAATTTGACATGAGAGTTTCTGGGTATGATATCCCCAGACGTTTTTTTTCATTTTTTTGATAAATGTCTTTGATGACGTCATCCGGTTTTTCGTGAAAGTTGAGGCGGCACTGTCACGCTCTCATTTTTCAACCAAATTGGTTGAAATTTTGGTCAAATAATCTTCGACAAAGCCCGGACTTCGGTATTGCATTTCAGCTTGGTGGCTTAAAAACTGATTAATGACCTTGGTCATTAAAAATCTGAAAATTGTAAAAAATAAAAAATAAAAAAAATATAAAACGATCCAAATTTACGTTCATCTTATTCTCCATCATTTTCTGATTCAAAAAACATATAAATATGTTATATTTGGATTAAAAACAAGCCCTGAAAATTAAAAATATAAAAATTATTATCAAAATTAAATTTTCGAAATCAATTTAAAAACACTTTCATCTTATTCTTTGTCGGTTCCTGATTCCAAAAACATAGATATGATATGTTTAGATTAAAAACACGCTCAGAAAGTTAAAACGAAGAGAGGTACAGAAAAGCGTGCTATCCTTCTCAGCGCAACTACTACCCCGCTCTTCTTGTCAATTTCACTGCCTTTGCCATGAGCGGTGGACTGACGATGCTTACGAGTCTTGCTGAAAAATTGCATTGCGTTCAGTTTCATTCTGTGAGTTCGACAGCTACTCGACTAAATGTATTTTCGCCTTACGCGATTTGTTATTTCTTCGGACATCAAGGATAGGTCAAGATCTAGCAGAATATGAATACACGACAGCCATGTGTGTGTGTGTGTCCTCAAAGCTAATAACGTCGGACACTATAATTAAAGACTGAGATTGTCGATGGAACCAGACGGAGCTTGACACTAGCAACCTGTCTCAGAATCAGCATGCAGCCTACAACACTGTACGTTGATACTGTTACCGAATTTCGGGGAAAATGTTGTGTATACAATTTTGTATTCATGGTATAGCCAGGTTTTGGAAATACGCAAAGAAGAGAATAGTCCACAATTCTATATATGAGGAAGTGAATTAAAGATTATTGTAATAAGTTAGTTTAAAACTTACAACAATATGTTGTTGTAATTTTTAAACAACACTAATGCATGCACTTTCCATTTCTGCACAGTTTTATTAAAACAGTCAGTACTTTAGAAAGGGACATAACTCTTGGACTCCGGATATAACATCACCCGCGCGTAAAAGTGACGTTATAACCGATGAACCGGATATCCGGATACAGCGTCACCGCGTATAACGTCGCTCAAAAACATCCCCCGAGGGGTGACGTAATATCCGGAGTCGACTGTATATTCTCAGCTCAGACGTGTGCTTTGAATTCGGATGTTTAAGAACAAGAGACAAACTTGAATAAAGCCTTACGAAGTACATGATTGTAACTGGAGCAAAAGCGCGCGCGTGTGTGTGTGTGTGTGTGTGTGTGTGTGTGTGTGTGAAGTGCAACAGTTAACAATGACGATGAGACAGAATGCTAAAGCACAGATCCTTTTATTCAACAATCTATATCGTCCTCCTTTTTTTTTTTTAAATGTTGCTGTGTTGACAAACGTTCTCCGAGCAAACGTCTATCTAATGTTTTTGTCATCACATTTAAAGAATTTCTTCTGAGTAGAATGAAGCTGAATTAAAATGTAAAGAAAAAAAAAGACCCATTGCTCAAAACATTAAGAAACAGGGTGCTTTTGGTTCGGTCGTAGACCTAAAAGCATTACCGAGGGATTCATTCGAGGCCAGTGTATCAGTGCACATTGAAAATCTGTGAAACCTCAGATATAACTTTATAAAACAAACAGAATTTTGATAAAAATAACCAAAATTCGCAGTAGTTTTTTTTTATTTTTTTTATCTCCCTCTTCACCCAACCCCAACACTAATTTCTGTGCCATAAAAGCGCTCAAAAACAGACACTCGTTAGTTTTTCGCCTCAGTGCTTATCCACATTTAGAAATATTGTATCATTTATTTTTGGTCACTGCCCTTCCCTTTTCTGATAATTATAGTCAAGTTTTCTTTACTTTCCCTTGGATTCCCGATGGCTCCACGGTAGACACCATGATCAGCGCATGCGCACTAAGGCCACTCAAGTCACTTTCCCGAATCTATTTATAACCTCCGACCCAGTAGGGTAAATGACCGAGACGGCTTCGTGCACCGCGACCAAGTGGGAGGGAGAGACCCAAGTCGGTTCGCCCCCAAGAAGGTGACAACTCTCACCAAGTTACCACCCAATGGTTGTCACCCGCTTCGATCTTCGTGCACCTCAGCCCAGGTCATTAAATTGTTTCACAACAACATTTGAATGGTTCTCTCCACTTATTATGTCGAGCTCATTGTTCATGACACAATTAAAATCACCGCACAACACTATATCACCATCTTCCGTTTTACAATTAGTCAAGTTTTGACTAAATGTTTTAACATAGAGGGGGAATCGAGACGAGGGTCGTGGTGTATGTGTGTGTGTGTGTCTGTCTGTGCGTGTGTGTGTGTAGAGCGATTCAGACCAAACTACTGGACCGATCTTTATGAAATTTTACATGAGAGTTCCTGGGAATGATATCCCCGGACAAACTGTCACACCCTCATTTTTCAATCAAATTGATTGAAATTCTGGCCAAGCAATCTTCGACGAAGGCCGGACTTCGGTATTGCATTTCAGCTTGGTGGCTTAAAAGTTAATTAATGACTTTGGTCATTAAAAATCTCAAAATTGTAAAAAAAAAAAATTGTATAAAACGATCCAAATTTACGTTCATCTTATTCTTCATCATTTTCTGATTCCACAAACATATAAATATGTTATATTTGTATTAGGAACAAGCTCTGAAAATTAAAAATATAAAAATTATGATCAAAATTAAATGTTCGAAATCAACTTAAAAACACTTTCATCTTATTCCATGTCGGTTCCTGATTCCAAAAAAATATAGATATGATATGTTTGGATTAAAAGCACGCTCAGAAAGTTAAAACGAAGAGAGGTACGGAAAAGCGTGCTATCCTTTTCAGCGCAACTACTACCCCGCTTTTCTTGTCAATTTCACTGCCTTTGCCACGAGCGGTGGACTGACGATGCTACGAGTATACGGTCTTGCTGAAAAATTGCAGTGCGTTCAGTTTCATTCTGTGAGTTCGACAGCTTGATTAAATGTATTTTCGCCTTACGCGACTTGTTTAACATGTCTAATACATCTGTAAAAAAAAAAGTCATTCGATTTATTTTCTCAACCCAGTTTGACCAGTACATTGCGCTCAGCGGGAGAACCAATACCCCGCGGGTTGTTTTCTCAACCCAGTTTGACCAGTACATTGCGCTCAGCGGGAGAACCAATACCCAGCGGGTTGTTTTCTCAACACAGTTTGACCAGTACATTGCGCTCAGCGGGAGAACCAATACCCTGCGGGTTGTTCTCCCAACCCAGTTTGACAAGTACCTTGCGCTAAGCCGCAAAAGTGACTTTACTCAAGCTTGAAAACAAACGTAATGTCAAACTGCGAAACATTTGTCTGTGCATGATTTTCAAAGTGTAAAAGACAGGGGGGGGGGGGGGGGGTTGAGAAGGGGGGAAACCTGGATGATCGTAGCGGGTCAAAAGGCACAAGCCCAAACATAAGCACCAAACCAAGTATGCAACTGCACCGCTGTTCCTTTGGACTGTTAAAACCCCAATCAGTCTCAAATGGTTCACAGAACGATTCAAATCTTCTCATGAAAAAAGGAAGTTCTAACTTTATCGAACACACTTGAACTAGCATTTATTAGCATTAAATGACACAGTTCGTTTGAATGCACACACCTCTTTTCGGGGTTTATCTAATCCCTGAACCATCGTGAACCCGTGTGAACCACTTTCCTTTTTTTCACACTTTAGTAGTCAGTTTGTGATTTTAATGCGACTTGCTGTATCTGCAATAGCACGTTATTGTGTACCTCTGAATCTAAAACGCAACAAACGCCTGCGAATCACACAAACTGAGCGGTGGCGGTGGTCCGTTCAAAGAAACTGGTGACATGCAGAACATTCGTCTGCTACGAGAACCACGTTTTGCGGGACACACTTCTGGGCTATCTTAAACTTTGAGTTGTACTGATCTTGTCTTGGTGAAAACAGAATTCTTTTATTATTATATGAAGTCTTATATCGCGCGCGTATCTCCAGACTCGGACTCAAGGCGCAGGGATCTATTATGATTTAAAATGTTTGTGTAACAAGCTGTCAATTCTTCTTCTTCTTGTCGTTCGCCTTTACACTTGGAGTCCAGCTCTGGAAATGAAATCGGTGGTTTTATGTAGAGCCTCCACAGGTCCATGCAGCTTCTCGTGGAGGGTCGTCGGCCTGGTCCAGATCTATCTCCTCAGGGGCTGGAGATTCCTGCAGTCCTGCAGGATGTGGGCTGCATCTTGCTCTGCGTCTCCACAGGGACACATAGGGGAGGGCACGGCTCGCAGTTTTTTGTGCAGATGTAGTTGGAGTCTGTTGTGCCCTGTTCTCAGGCGGAAAATGACGACCTGTTCAGGCCTTGACAGTTGCTGGTAGCTGTCGTGCGTCAGGGGAGTCTTAATCAGAGACTTTATGATGGTTTTCATCTCTGTGGGGCTCACTGTGTTTTCTTCTTGTTCTTCCTCTGCCCCCAGTTTGGCCATTTTATCCGCTTGCTCGTTCCCCTCTATCCCGCAGTGTAAGGGAACCCACTGGCAAGACACGATTCTAACCTGAACGTTGGGTCGATGTGTTCACAATATCAGTATCCCGCCACTCATCCTTGAACACCTCTCGGGGTGTGGTACGATCGTACCATTACCAAGGAATGAGTTGTGCGGAGCTGAAAGATGGCTTGGC
Source organism: Littorina saxatilis (assembly GCF_037325665.1). Classification (NCBI taxonomy): domain Eukaryota; kingdom Metazoa; phylum Mollusca; class Gastropoda; order Littorinimorpha; family Littorinidae; genus Littorina; species Littorina saxatilis. Next base: position 39,315 of record NW_027128125.1, read on the forward strand.
GTCCCAGGGCGTCATCGATGTTCACTGTGTTATGAGAACGGACAGAGAAGGAAGGAAGGTGGAGACAAACACATTGTTCCTCACCTTTTGCACGGCAATTCCACCAAAGAGGATTATTGTCTTGTTTGAAATTGTACCAGTGTCAGTGTTTGTTCCCTCGCCCCTGAGGTGCTTCCGATGCCAACGTTTTGGGCACGGGAGCAAAAACTGTAAGGGCAGGGAAATGTGCAGAGACTGTACTGCAGAAAAACATGACGGTGAGTGTAGAGGTCCCAAACAGTGTCACAACTGCAAGGGAGACCACTCCTCATCGTCAAAAGACTGTCCTCAATTCAAGATGGAGGAATCGATCCAAAAGGTTCGCACAACGGAATGGTGCTCTTTTGGAGAAGCAAAACAGAAAGTCATGTCGCAGATGGCGCAGCCCTCGGTATCATCATATTCCAGGGTTGCTAGTACTCCTTCTGTGGCACAGACTGTCCCTCCGTCCCTTGACGGCTTTCTCAATAAGTTCACTTCAGTAATAGATCGTCTGATCAAAAAGATTGATCGACTAGAAGCTGTTGTTGAAAGGCTGGGTCAGTCTGGAGTGGGTGCAGCAGTAGATGTAGATGATGTTGAGAGGGCGGCCACGGCTGTTGAGATTACTAAATCCCAGCCGACAGTTCCGTCTGAAGTCTGTGGAGAGCAGGACACTGTGGATATTTCAGAAAAATGTGACACACAGACAGCCGCGGAAAAAAACGGCAAAACCAGATCAAAATGGAGGAACAAACCATCCTCCAACTGTTCCGCCGGGTCTTTGGGGGCTGGACGGTCGGGTTCCATCGGAAGATTGAACCCTTCCTCCCAGACACCAAGATCAAACTCTCAAGGTAGATCATCAAGATCACCCAAAAAGACCAGGGTCAGACCTGGCACATCTTCCCGACCAAAGAAGGGAGACAAATCGCTCTCTGCTTTGGCAAACCGATTCTCCCCCTTGTCCGACGGAGGGGAGGAGTCGGATATGGAAGAAACAAACCGATTCTACCCCGCGTCGGACGGGGGTGGAGGATCGGGCATGGATTAAAATTGTATTTGTTTTTAAAATACTAAACCTTTTTAATGGCTACAATATTACAATGGAATATCAGAGATTATTATACAAATCAAGAGGAACTTCACCTCCTCTTGAAAAATAACCCTTTTGCAATCTGTTTACAAGAAACGCTAATAGGCCCTAACAAAAGTATATCACTGCCTGGGTATTGCTGCTTATTGCGGTCATCAGGCCGCGGTAGTGCACTTTGTATCCGTTCTGATTTTCTTTTTACTCAGGTCCAATTGGACACCAATCTCGAGGCAATTGCGGCTCGCATTTCTTGTAATAGAACTTTAACTGTATGTTCCTTGTATTTATCGCCATCTACTACGGTCACTAAAAATGATCTAGAAAACTTAATATATCAATTACCAACCCCGTTTCTTTTGATAGGGGATTTTAATGGCCATTCACAACGTTGGGGGAGTGAATCTTCCAACATCCAAGGAAAGATTATCGAAGACATCATCGATAATATGGATTTGTGTCTTTTAAACTCTGGAGAGGGTACTTTTTTAACCCAATCTGGAAAAATATCTCATTTAGATTTAGCTATCTGCCACCCTTCATTGTTTCTTGATCTGAAATGGTCCGTCCACCCGGATCTGTGTGGAAGTGACCATTTTCCCACATTTGTCACTTTTGATGAGGATCAGGGCGAGGAAGCTACACCACACTGGACATTTTCTAAAGCTAATTGGGATTTATTCCGTCTTTCTACCTCAAACAAATTAACCTCAGAAATTCTAAATTCTGAAGATCCGGCTTTAACCTTTTCCTCCCTTTTGGTACAGTGTGCAAATGACAGTATTCCGAAATATTCTCCTACACCCAAAGGTCCCAAAACACCTTGGTTTAACGATGAGTGTGAAGCTGTCAATAACCTACGCAAACGAGCTCTACGCCACTTTTTCCACCACCCTACAGCAGCAAATAAAATGGCTCACCAAAATCTTCGAGCACAAAGCCGTTTTATATATAAAAAGAGTAAAAAAGCCTCTTGGCGAAACTTCTGCTCCAAACTCAACTTTAAAACTTCGAGCAGGAAGGTATGGCAGATTATTAGAAAGATTAAAGGGAAAAATCGTAAAGAGGTTATCAAGTGCCTAAAACAACACGGTCGAGTGATAACCGAAAAGAAAAACGTGGCCAATATCTTAGCTTCAACAATAAATCACAACTCTTCTTCGGAACACTATTCTGAAGAGTTTAGAAAAGTTAAAGATAAATCTGAAAAGACACCCGTTTCCTTTGAATCTGAAAAATTGGAAGATTACAACTCCCCTTTCTCGTTGACCGAGTTAAAGGACGCCATTTTAAAATCAAATGACTCCGCTTCAGGACCGGATGATATCCATTATCAACTTTTGGATCATCTACCTGAAAACGTTCTGACAGTTCTTTTGAACATTTTTAATCATATCAGGTCTACTGGTACTTTTCCTCCAGACTGGAGAAAGGCAGTAATTATTCCTATCCCGAAGCCTGGAAAGAATCCTTCGGACCCAAATAATTATCGGCCGATAACCTTAACCAGCTGTCTGTGTAAGACGATGGAGAGACTAGTGCATGAGAGGTTGCTGTGGCAGTTAGAAAAAATTGGTGCTTTGGACATGACCCAATGCGGTTTTTGAAAACATAAAATCACAACCGATCACTTGGTTCGTTTTGAATCATTTGTCCGTAACGCTTTGGTAAACGGAGAGCATGTCGTGTCCGTCCTGTTCCATTTGGAAAAGGCATATGACACAACATGGAAGCACGGTATTTTATCAGATTTGAAAACATTAGGCTTTGATGGGAACCTTCCTATTTTTATTTCAAATGTTCTTGCTGAAAGAGAGTTTAAGGTTCGAGTAGGTTCCACCCTCTCCGATTCTTTTGAACAAGGGAGTATTTTATCCCCGCTACTTTTTAACATTAAAGTTAATAACATCGTTAAAAACGTCAAGTCTGACATCGACAAATCTCGTTTTGTTGATGACTTTCAAATTTCTGCCAAGGGAAAAACACCAGCTGGGGTTGAAAGGAATCTTCAGCTGTATATCCAAAATTCAAAATTGGGCACAGGAAAACGGGTTCAGATTTTCCTTGGTTAAAACTGAATGTATCCATTTCCACAGGAAAAGAAATAAAGTTCTTCAGCCTTCTCTTTTTATAAACACGCACAGGATTAAAGTTTCTAAACAAGTCAAATTTCTTGGACTGATTTTTGATAGCAACTTTTCTTTTCTACCCCACATCAAATATCTTAAAATAAAATGCCAAAAAGGACTCAATGTCCTGAAAGTCATAAGTCACACGGACTGGGGGGCTGACAGAGCAACATTGTTACGTCTGTATCGTTCTCTAGTCCGTCCACAGTTGGACTACGGTTGTATTGTTTACAAATCAGCCAAAAGAAATATCCTCAAAGTATTGGATCCAATCCATCACCAGTGTCTGAGAATTTGTTTGGGTGCTTTCCGCACAACACCAGTAGATAGTTTCTATGCTGAGTCTGGAGAACCTCCTTTGGAGATCCGCAGACTTAGGCTCTCTATGAACTATTACCTGAAGCTAAAAGCAAACCCCGAAAATCCTGCCCACGAGTGTGTTATTAACCCTACTCTGAAGGACACATTTCTTCTAACGAAACACCAACTTTTGGCATTCGTATGCTTTCTGAGTGTGAAAAGGCTGTCATAGATATTGACTCTGTTTGTGACGATCCTTTGACCACAAACACTCCACCCTGGAAATTGGACACTGTATTTTGGCAGCTCTTTTTAGAGCAATGTTCCAAATACACAGAGCATGAACTTATCTTCACTGATGGCTCTCTAAAGGATGATTCAGCTGCTGCTGCAGCAGTTTCTAGCAAGGAATTAAAACGCCCACTTAAACTACGGCTTCCTAACGGTTCGTCGGTATATTCGGCGGAACTTAGGGCCATCATCTTGGCGTTGAAATTAATCTATCAATCGACACATTCGTCTTTTTTTATCGTGTCGGACTCGCTCTCAGCTCTTGAAGCTATTTCATCCAGAAAGTTCACTCATCCTTTTTTAATCAACATTCACGACCTTCACACTAAGCTTATTTCTGAAGGCAAGATTATACATTTTATGTGGGCGCCCAGTCATATTGGCATACAAGGTAACGAAGCTGCTGACAAGGCAGCAAAAAGGGCTCTGGAGTTGGCGGTTCCACCGCTTCCTGAACAATCAGTCCCTTTCACCGACCTTCGTCGAAAGACCCTTTTGTACAGTTTAAAACTATGGCAAGACCGTTGGTCTGCCTGCAAAGAAAATAAACTCTACAGGATACGTCCTGAGCTATCAAAGCTCTTGCCTTTGATAGCTTCAAATAGAAAAGAAGAGAGTATTATGGCTAGGTTGCACACTGGTCACACTTATGTGACTCATGTGCACCTGCTCAAAAGAGATGAAGCACCATGGTGCGACGCCTGTAATAATAGCTTTTCTGTGATACATTTGCTCACTGAATGCAATGATTTATATGATTTGCGAGTGAAGTATTTTGACTCCTCTATTTGGAAACAGATTTTTATGGAGACCAGCTCTACAGCTCTCTTTGGATTTTTAAGAGAGTCTGGCCTTTATTTTAAGATTTGAATTTTACAGTTCGTTGGGTTTCGATTTTACTTTTGTGTTCCCTTCGGGTAACGTACCTGACTTTGTTTTTTTAAATTGTTTTAATTTAAAGTTGTGCATTGTTGAACTTGTGGGGTACTGATTTGGCCTAAATGGTCCGCTGGACCCATTAAGCAACAGGTAACTAACTAACTAACTAACCCACTGCAATACTGTCTTCAGACACTTAATGTTGTGAAGTGTCGTTGTGAGCTGAGGCAGTTTGTTGTTGTTGGCTGCTTAGTTAGTTAGTTAGTTAGCTGTTGCTTTTCGGGTCCAGCGGACCATAATAGGCCAAATCAGGACCCCACAAGTTAATCATTGCACATTTTTAGATTAAAACACGTCTAATACATAAAATCCGTAACGTCACCCGGAGGCAACAAAAAAAGTCAAAGCAAAACCCTATATGTCAAATAAACTAGGTTGTTTTAAAATTCAAATCTTAAAATAAAGACCAGACTCCTTTAAAAACCCAAAAAGAGCTGAAGAGCTGACCTCTGTAAAAAATACTTTTCAAGCTCGAGGTGCCAAAATACTTTTCTCGTTGACCATACAGATCAGCACACTCGGTGAGAAAATGACTCACAGTAAAACCATGTTGGCTGCTTGCAGCACAGACATCAGTCAGTGAATGATGACTTGGGCATCAGTCAGGAAGACAACGTGAGTGTCGGGATTCACCTTGATGCTGATGGTATTGGCTGCGTGAATCAGTGCTTCTTTTTTTTTTTTTTTTTTTTCTTTTTTTTCTTTGACCTCAGTTGCATGCAAGGCTGCTTCAAACCATCTTTTTTTCCTCTTTCGTTTTTTTGTTTTTGTTTTTTTGTTTTTGTTGCGGTGAGCATATCCTTCTTCATTGGTCTTTCTTTTTTTTTTCAATGAAATTTTAATTTAATCTTTTACATTACAGGTTACATTTCCATCAAATTGCTTTTTAATTCAACAACAATCTAACTAAGGACAATGGGGATAAACCTTTTGTAGCGCAAGTTCTTGTTGAAATACAATTTCCAATGGAATACGCGATTTAGTTTTCTTAACTTTGCTAATGCACATTTTTGCTATCAATAAAACATGGTTAATTAACACTGATTCCTGACATTTTTCAATTCCGAATAATACATCTGTAATAGACAATAAGAAAGCCCGACCTGTCAGACTGTTCAACATTTGTTCAATATAAGTCCAAAACCTTCTAATTCGGGGACACTCATAGAAAAAGTGTTCCATGACATCCAAAATATGTGGGCACTCGTTACAGTTTTTTGTTTGACTTACTTTCATTTTATGTAATAAAATATTGGTGGGATATAAATTGTGACAAATTTTCCATTGCAACACACGCAGGCGCACTTCTTTTGTCACCTGTCGAGGCAACAACCACGTTTGTTCGACAAAAACAAAATCTAGTTTTCTTTTCCAAAAATCGATTGCATGAGATTGTTCAATGCTATAATTCCGTTTTTTCTTTAGATATAACTTAATTAACTTGGGTTTGCTTTTAAACACATTCAATTCATCATCAATTATATCTACATTAACTATGTGTGCTGGGTTGTCTACAATCCAATCTTTCCATTGTTTTGGAATTGCATTCATCACAGCGTTGTATTCAAAAAAGGTTATTGCAGAGTTTTGCTGCACAGTGATCTGTACTTCTTCACATAACAGAAACTGATTTCTTTCAACATTCAACAAATCATTTATAACATTAAAACCTTTTTGACGCCATTTTGCAAAATCCAACACTTTACCTTTAAACTGAATCAGTCTATTATTAAATAACAGTTGATTGCCAACATCATTTCTGTCAACTTCCTCTAAACCTACTTTATTCTTATTATCAAGATATGTCAAAAATACCTCTTTCCAGAAATCATTTTGAACTTTTTCAATTCCTTGTAATTCCTTTTGTGTGCAATTAATTTTTGCCAAATGATTAACATCTGTTAATTGTTGAATGTGCCATTTTGGGATTGCACTCCAATTTTCTCGACCTGCTTCATGCAACCGTCCAATCCAATTTAAATAAAACACTTTCTGTATATCAAACATATTGATCATTTTCAGTCCACCATGCTCATATTCAGACTCCATAACTTTCCTTTTTTATCTTTTCAAAAGCTTTTTTATTACTATATTGTTTTTGCCATACAAATGTGTATAGTTTCGTGTTTAGCTGTGTGAGAACTTGCTTTGGAAAACCAACAGACTGCATAATATACACAAATGGGGAAGTCATCAACGTTTTAATAACTGTTATTTTCCCCTGTATACTGAGATCTCTTTTACTCCACTGTTTAATCATGGCTGCGTGAATAAGTGCTTCTACCTCTGCTCTGTAGTTGGTGCAGTGGAGGCCAGTTGGTATAGCCTCTGCTTGCCACTCTCCACTGGGGTGTTGGATGTAGACACCAGCACCTCCTCTCTTGACGGCGTCTGTGGCGGACCCATCTGTAAAGACTCACGTCCATGCTTCTTGGGGGTATCTTTCGTCGAGCATGGCCAGTGTCAGGGCTTTCTTCTGCACATCGCTCTGTTCATCTTTTGTTGTGAGATGAGGAACCGTGGTCTGGATGCTCACTCTTTCAAGATTGGTTTTCCAGGGTGGTTCATCAAGGGAGAAGTGTGATTTTGTTTGTTTGTTTGTTTGCTTAACGCCAAGCCGACCACGAAGGGCCATATCAGGGCGGTGCTGCTTTGACATATAACGTGCGCCACACACAAGACAGAAGTCGCAGCACAGGCTTCATGTCTCACCCAGTCACATTATTCTGAGACCGGACCAACCAATCAGAAGTGTGATGGGTGAACCAATTCAGGCATCTTTGTTTAGTGTTCTCTTTTCAGGGCCCGTGTCTCAGTCGCAAAGCTTGATCTCTTTAGCCTGCCAGAAGATAGCTGCTTCATTCTTGCATTCATTTGGTGGTCTGGAATGCACTGGTACTTGATTTCTTGTACCATCGCTTTGCATTTTCTTCTCTTGCTGAGTGGAGGTATGCCGGTCACTTGTTGCATCTTGTCTATTGGGGTTGTCTTCATTGCGCCTGTGAGGATTCTCAGCGCTTGGTTTTGGACTTTCTCTAGGGCTTGAAGGTGCGTCTTGGCTGCTGTCATCCAAGAGCTAGATCCGTACTCAAGGTGAGGTCGTACGGTCCCCTGGTACACTGTCCTGAGGATCTTTTCGTTTGCGCCCCAATGTGATCCTGCCAGTTTCCTTATGATGTTCAGTTTTCTTCTGACTTTTGCTTCCGCATTCATGATGTGGTGTTTCCATGTCATGCGTTTGTCATATGTGACTCCGAGGTAAGTTTGCTGGTCTTCAAACTTCAGTGGCGTGTCACCAAACATCAGTGGCGTGTCACCAAACATCAGTCTTCCAAGTTGTACTTTGGCGGAGAGCGTGAAGAGAGTAGTTGTTGTCTTGTCTCTGTTGATGGTTACACACCAGTTGTCTGCCCAAGCTGCAACCTTCTCGAGGGCAAGTTGCATCCTGTAGGCCGCAGTTGTTGCATGCTCCTCAGGGCACCAGAGAACACGGTCATCAGCATACAGTGCTGCATGGACTCTACTGGGGAGCTCGGGCACAAGGTCGTTGATGAAGAGTATGAACAAGGTGTGGGAGAGGACTCCTCCCTGTGGCACTCTTTGGCGGAGCAGCACCTTCTGGCCACAGTGACCATCTACCAGCACTCTGGCTCTTCTGTTGTGCAGGTAAGATTTGGTCCACTGGTACATGTTGCCTTTGATACCGTTTCGCAGGAGTTTAACCAGGAGTCCGTCTTTCCAGACCTTGTCAAAAGCTTTCTGCAGATTAATGAAGATTGCCAGGGTGACTTTCTGGGCCTGGAAAGCATCCTCAATGACTTGGGCAAGGTGGGTTGTCTGGTCCTCTGTACTTCTGTACTGTCGGAAGCCGGCCTGCTCTGGGACGATGATGCTCTCCGACTCTAAGAACAGCTGCAGGCGCTGGTTGATAATGCGCTCTATGGTCTTGCAGACGCAGCTTGTAAGGCTGATGGGGCGATAGCACTGGGATCATCCAGGCTTCTTTCCAGCACTGAGGTACCTGTCCTTGTCTCCAGCTGAGGTTGTAAATCTCCAGGATCTTTTGAAGAGCTGAGTTGCCTAGGTGTTGCAGCATCTCATTAGTGATGTTGTCTGGACCTGGAGATTTTTTCTGCTTCAGTTTCTTGATGGCAGTCATTTTAAAATCCAATGACTCAGCTACAGGGCCGGATGATATCCATTATCAACTTTTGGGTCATCTCCCTGAAAACGTCCTGACAGTTCTTTTAACTATTTTTAAACTACTCACTTATCGCCCCCCCCCCCGCCCCCGGCGCAAATCAAGAGCACACGATAATCCCAAAGAAATGACACTCCTCTTTCTCTCCCTCTTATTACTTACAGTTATACTCACACACCTGCGTGCGCACACACTCACATACACCTGACACACACGCAATCACTCTCGTGCGCACATACATCACACATAGCCAAGTCATGTATTGATTTGGGCAAATAACGAGGGCAGTTTATTCAAGAGAATACCATCTGACAATGAGAGATATCATTGTGCAGTGATAAGTCCCATAAGTCCACAACAAAAAACAACAAACATTTGGTTACACTAACAACAAACACAAGGAGCCCTCACTCAAAGATTTAACACCGTGAATAATGATTACATAACAAGGTTCGAGTCGCTTCATGCACAACCTCACTTCAAGTGAAGGCACAAACAGGCATGCATTTGCCTCAAAATTAAAAACATCATGCAACGGATTGCTAACAAAATACAACGGTGGATGCCGGGGGTGGATGGGGGGGGTAAGAAATAGTTGGCATATGCCCGCTGCGCCGCGCTGGTAAGGACTGACCACAATGTGTTGCTCTCCCGTTCTTATAGACCCCCGCTGATGCATCACACGTGCAAGCCCCCCGGCAACATGGACATTGCGGCTGGGCTATTCTCCTTGACTTTCACAAGTCCTCTCTCCCCTCTCTTTCTAATTACGGGCCTAAGTGTTGATATCCTGCTTTACTACCCTCTCTTCCCTACCTGCCAACACTGATCCCTTTAGGCCTACCTCAAGTATCTAACATCCTCCTCCTCCACCCGCGGCTAATCTGTCTCGTTTAAATAGAGTTTATCTGACGCTGTCCGCTCTATCTAAACTCACACTTAAACTACTCACTTATCGCCCCCCCCCCCCCCCCCCGCCCCCGGCGCAAATCAAGAGCACACGATAATCCCAAAGAAATGACACTCCTCTTTCTCTCCCTCTTATTACTTACAGTTATACTCACACACCTGCGTGCGCACACACTCACATACACCTGACACACACGCAATCACTCTCGTGCGCACATACATCACACATAGCCAAGTCATGTATTGATTTGGGCAAATAACGAGGGCAGTTTATTCAAGAGAATACCATCTGACAATGAGAGATATCATTGTGCAGTGATAAGTCCCAAATTAGAGGTACTACTCGTTATTCAGCCCAACTAAAGACAGTATACTAGGTTAGAGGTGGGAGGTTTAGGATTGTTGTGATGTTATACATGAAGGAGTTGCCTGGGCTACATGTGATCTGTAAGATGATCTTTTGTGGCAGCTGGTCTAAGTAGCCTAAGTACGCGTTGCTTTTCCAATCCCCCATCACCTTGACAATTTCCCCCGGCACACCACAACTCAACGCCCACGCGGCACCACCCCGCCGAAAGCTGTGGCTGGAGAAGTTTCCCCCAGCAACAGCGGTAGTCAAGCGCAGTTTCTTATTAAAGTCTGATCCTTTCATCGGGAAGACCTGCGCCTTGGGGTCCATCGGCCCCAACAAAGGTAACACAGCGGTCACGGCAGACACTGGACACAAGGGATGGAGTGACATTGCCGGGGGCTTAATTTCAACAGAGCGCTCTTTACGCTGAATCGTTTTGCTCCATTGGAGCGTTATTGACATGCCCGTACCCAGAATAACCACCTGGTCTCTTGTGAGCTGCTTACAAGGATCGAAGTTCCCGTTGTCCTGAAACAAGTTCGATCTCCGGAGAACTCCGAAAAAAGCACCAAACACGCAGCCCAGAACACAATATCTTGCCTACACTCAAGGTCCAGCTGGCTTTTTATTATGTGTAGTAATTCAGGGGTGATTGGGGTTGGCTTATCAGTGGCACACCCCTTGCATTTTTCGATGCCCTTAAGTGTTGTCTGGACGTACCACGAGTCCCTGAATGGGTGCGGCAAGCCGCTTTCAAGATGAAGAATGCGAATAATGTTGATGTATTGCTTGATGGAGGACGGTTTCAAACCTCGGGCTAGGTACGCTGCGTATTGCGCAACAGTCTGCTCGTTCACAGGCACTGGCATTATGTCCATCTCCCCACAGAAACGTAAATACGAGGTAAGGTGGATGCGGTAAGTCTTCCTAGTGTTATCAGAAAAGGCACTTGCTCTGTAATCCAACACTTCTGCCGTCAGTTGCGCCCCTAATGGGGGCTGCTGGTCTGAAAAACAAGGAACAACAGGGCTTGGTCAGACATATGGTCACACAGGTTGATGTCGGGGGGTCTCCCCCGGTGCCAGAATGTCAACAGACGCACTAAGTCTTCGCGCCGTCTGGGCTCATGGAGGCGGGAAATTGTGTCAGCCATGATGTTTACACTACCAGCCACATGTATCGCCGCGATTTTGCAGTTCACTTTTGCACATTCCCACGCCATTTTACGGAGCAGACTGTTCACATACTTATTAGTCGATCTGCCCTTATTAATGATAGCTTTTGCGACAGTACTATCGGTATGAATAATCACTTCTTGTCCGCACCACATCGGAGCCCATCGTGTCACTGCTTGCACCACAGCGCACACTTCTTTATAGTTAATATGTAGCTCCTTTGCTGCCTGCATGTCTTTTTCAAAGATGGTGTACTGCCAGTCACCTTGCCAAAAGGCACCCGCTGCAATATTACATGCATCTACATGAACATGCTGTTTTGCATTGTGAAAATAATATACTGTGCCGTTAAATACATGCATAAAAGAAAGCCACCATTGTACATCCTTATGAAATTCGCCAGATAGTTTCGCTTTGTGTCGCTGCTGCTGAAGGGGTTTAATCGTGTCCAGTATCCGCCGCAGAAAGAATTTTCCTCCTCTGACAGCCTGACAGGCCCAATTAAGGGACCCCGCTATGCTTTGTAGCTGAGTTTTTGTCGCGCGCTTCTTTCCTCGGATCTGGAGGAGTCGCTGCCGCAGTTGCTGCAACTTGTCACTTCCAAGTGACAGGGTGTTGTTTCGCGTGTCGATGTCGACACCGAGAAACGTGATACGTTGAGTAGGCCCCACCACCTTCTTCCAGCTAATGTTGAAACCCAGTTCCCTCAATAATCTAATTAAAGACAGTAACATGTCATTGCACTCTTGTCTGGTAGCTGCTACCAGAAGAAAATCATCAATATACGCTAACACACCTGACATGCCTTTCCGTGCCATGCATCTGCGAATAGCTTGCGACAGGCGATGGAAGTGTGATGGCCCTACGTTGCTGCCAAAAGGCAGCCGACTGTCAAAGAGATAAGTAGGTTTCTTTTCACCTGTGAAATGCCATTTCAACCCAGTCATACAATAATCGTCCGGACTGATGCATACTGACCGATAGGCGGACTGCAAGTCTACTTTTGCACACCAATACCCTGTCTTCGCTAGGGCGCACGCGTCAGATACGGTTTGAAATTTAGCTGACTCAGGTATAGAATAGTCGTTCATTGCCCTACCTGTGGGTTTGCTAGCGTCATGGATCAACCTGATGCTGCCATCATCCTTGGGAATCGCAGCGATAGCGCTTACCACAGTTGGTTTTCTACTAGCTACAATGTAATAACCTTTTTCTATCTGATCTAATAGCTCTTTTTCCACAGCTTTATGGTGTTCGTTCGATGACCTATGGTTTGTTTGCTCTACGTCTAGTACGCCTGCCCTACTCTCTTCTGTTACACGGAAACCGTTTCTTATGCCATCTAATAAAAAGGTTTTGTCGTGATCGCCTTCTAGCACCTCGTGCCACATTTGAGATTTAGCATTAATGGAATCACTATTTCCGAGAAATTCGCACTTATTGGAATCTAGCTGAGGGAACGGGCTGTTGAAGGTGGGGCCTACCGTTTTGTCGGCAATTCGTTGCGCTGTGTCCTAGGCTGGGGAGGTGGTAGCTGTCACTTTGTGGTCCTTGCCGGGGTGGCCCATGCCGCAGGTGTCGCAGACGTGGAGGAATCTGCAGCGGGACCCATAGGGACAGTCGCCTTTGTTGGTATACAATAAGCACACTTCCTTCCCGTTGGGTCCCGCTGGTCGCCCGGAACCGCCGCTGGCCGTCGTAGCCTTGCCGCCCTTGTTGTCTTGGACGCCATGCTGGAGCCGGTCCCGCAGGATCACCGTGGACAGGTGGGGGTTGGGGGTTCCCCACTTGAATCCGCTGGACGACTGGCGCCTTCTGTACTCGTCGTCGTACAGAAGCACCGACTGCCACAAGTATCTGGCCCCCAGCTCGCCTATCATCTCTGTGTACCGGAGGTAGGCGGTCGAGTCAAACCCGGGCTTCTCAGCACTCAACTTCGCCATGATGCGTGCGTTTGCCACAATCCAGTGGCAGGGGGAGACTTTGTCAAGTTTTGGTCTCTGGTTGAGTTTTAGGATGACACCTCCCCCGAGTGTCACCTCTTCCTCGGCCGCCATCGACCCCGGCACAAAATCCAGAATGGAAAGATAGGAGGTCTCACCTGTTGGCTGCAGTGACAAGCCGCCTAACAGTCCCTGGAGTGGTTCCACGCTTTTTTCCTCAGTCACCCGCTGGGATAGTGGCCCTCCCCCGCTTCGCTTTTGCAGGGCCGCCACTGCTACTCTCAGCGCTACGTAGTGGCCACGCTTGAGACCCAGGCCCTCCAAATCCTGGGCAGTCGCATTTCTCAGCACATTGAGGGTGTTCAACTCCTCATCCTGGAGAACTTTAACCACCGTTAAAGGCAGATCTGTTGCCCACGCTCCAAATTCGAAGTCCATATTGCAGTAAGAAATAGTTGGCATATGCCCGCTGCGCCGCGCTGGTAAGGACTGACCACAATGTGTTGCTCTCCCGTTCTTATAGACCCCCGCTGATGCATCACACGTGCAAGCCCCCCGGCAACATGGACATTGCGGCTGGGCTATTCTCCTTGACTTTCACAAGTCCTCTCTCCCCTCTCTTTCTAATTACGGGCCTAAGTGTTGATATCCTGCTTTACTACCCTCTCTTCCCTACCTGCCAACACTGATCCCTTTAGGCCTACCTCAAGTATCTAACATCCTCCTCCTCCACCCGCGGCTAATCTGTCTCGTTTAAATAGAGTTTATCTGACGCTGTCCGCTCTATCTAAACTCACACTTAATCATATCTGGTCTGTCACAATCCGATGGGAGGATTTTCACGTGTCCGGCTCTTTCAAGATTGAATCTCGAATTTTGTTAATGTTGTCTAGGGTATGATTATTTGGCGGCTGTTCGCTTTTATAGTTAGTGATATGCGTGGTTCCTTTTAACTTAATTGAACGATAGACAGACTCAAAAGTATCGACAGAAAGAATAAACACTGGAAGCAACTGGACGAACACAACTACAATGAGTGAAAAACGGCTTTAATTTTGGTTACTCATCTTCATGCATCGACGTACTCGGCACTACAGGTCAAGTATCAGGTGTGAGAGGTTTGATCTTGCCGAAATGAGCGACTGTAAGCTCTCGGAGTGTTTATACACGGCGTCGGTGATGAAGATGATGTCTTTAAAGTTTAATGTCTTGACGATGAGTTCAACGGTGATGATGATGTCCTTGATGATGTGACGAACGATGTTGAGGATGCTCTTGATGTCTTCGACGATGAAGTGAATGACGATGATGATGCCCTGGATATCTCGGCGATGGGGTGACGGTGATATCAGTTCTTTAACACGGTTCCATCTCTCTCTCAGTTGGCGTCCGATTCATCTCCAGCTTGCATCTACACGAGCGTCTAACCAGCATCTAAACAGCATCTAAACCTGTCGATCAAAGTGAAAACAACATGTTATCATCAGCTTTATGAGCCTAACGTCTATCTAATCATTCTGACCGTTACTTACAAACAATGGAATTTTGGATTTCGTCCAACTGCTTCGCCTTTGAAACACACAAAACAGATGAACGTAGGGATGAAAATGTGCCGCTCTACTTCTGAAATGAAGAACGATATTATTACTTCCCTTTTTCCTACTTTAGCAGTTTCTTACCTGCATAATTCAGGTTTGTGATGAAATATAACTCCCGAAAAAAAAAGCTTGAATTGTTCTCCAAAATGGAACGAGAATCAACTGATCTTGGTGAATGGACTCAAAGTAAAACTCTACGCTACGAATATAGGCCTTCGCACGTGTCTCAAAACAATTCAATAAAACAACTCTTCCATACATCTTTTAACGCGAAATACAAAAGACAAATATCTCAAGTCTTTATTGATAGAAATCATCGTATGAATTTGCAAATCTAATAATCTTTCATACGGTGTAGGCGTAGAGATCTATCATAACCATTTCCAACCTCGTGTTTTCCTCTGTGTCATTCTTCCTTTTTGACGTCACGCTTTTGACGTCATTTCTCTTTACGGCGTTCCGTCTCGCAAGGAAATGACTTAAGGGTGTCACCCATGGAAATAAAATCCAATGTTACTATAATGCGTAACACACGCCCTTGGAAAGGAAGATTTTATATAATCTATGAACATGCATAATAGTTACATTAATACTATATGTGTATAACATTCTACTAATTGTTTCCGTGGATCTATGATCAGAATTCCCTTCACAATCAGGTAGTATCTCTGAGTTGTGACGACCATTGCCATGGTCTCCCTCAGTTCATGGTAGCACGGCTGAGGTAGTCTGCTCCAATGTTGTCTTTGCCGGGAATGATCTTCACGGTGAAGACGTACGGTTGAAGTTGCAGTGCCCAGCGCATCAGTCTGGCATTGGTTGGTTTCATCCGCTGTAGATACTGAAGAGGTTGATGGTCCGTCTCCAGTATGAAATGTCTTCCGTAGAGATAACGCTCAAATTTCTGGATTCCCCAGACGGTCGCTAAGCATTCTTTCTCTACGGTGGCATATTTCTGTTCTGTCTCTGACAGCTTCTTGCTGGCATACGCGATCGGCTGTAGACCTTCTCCCTTGTCTTGAAGTAGAACAGCTCCCATTCCTTTGTCTGAAGCATCAGTTCTGAGGATGTATGGGAGTGTATGGTCTGGCATCTGGATGATCGGTTGTTCAGCTAGCTTGGCTTTCAGTGTGTCGAACGCCACCTGACAGGCAGGAGTCCACTTGACCTTTTCCGGTTCTTGCTTTTTGGTCTTGTCTGTCAGTGGTTCAGCGTTGTTCTTGATGACTTTATTTGCTTCTCTGAAATCATTGCAGAAACGTACTGCTTTACCCTGTGCTTTCTTCACGATCACTATCGGAGCGTTGTAGGGTGAAGTGGCTGGTTCGATAACCTTCAAATCCAACATCTCCTTCACTTCACGTTCCACCACGTCCACTAACGCATGAGGTATGGGTCGTGGTTTCACGTACACAGGTCGATCATCAGTCATCTTGATGTTGCAGATTTCTAGAGTCGTAGCTTGTGGTACATCAGTCAACGATGCGCTGAATTCTGTACATGCGTCTCTGACTTCACGTTGTTGTCTTGCCGTCAATGTGTCATCTACATGTACATCTTTCTCATTCTCGGTACGTTTTGTAGACGGAATGAGTATGCTGAGATCAGGTCCCATGTTGGCGAATCTTTCGTCATCTTGTTCTTCCAGATCTTCGACGACTATCGCGCTCTGTTCCACCACTTCTTCTGGAAGTTTCTCTGGTTCAGCGATCATTTCTCGTTCATGGTACTCTCGCAAAAGGTTGATGTGATAGACACGAGTTTGTCGACCCACTTTGATCTTGTAATCAAATGAGTTGATCTGCTCCTCGATCACGTATGGTCCCTTCCATGCAAGTTCTAGCTTGTTGTGTTTCGTTGGCAGTAGAAGCAAAACTCTGGTGCCGACAATGAGTTCTCTCTTCTTCGTCTTCTTGTCGTAGAAGTGAGCTTGTCGTATTGCTGACTTGGTGAGATGGTCGCGGGCGATCTTGCACGTTTCTTCAATGCGATTTCGCAGATCAATAACATGTTCAGCTGTCGTGCGTATCTCGTCGTTGCTTTCTTCTTCCGTCCACAGTTGACGCAATACTTGCATTGGTCCACGCACTGTCCGCCCATACAGAAGTTCGAAAGGAGAAAATCCAAGCGAATCTTGGGGAACTTCTCGGTATGCGAACAGTAGTGCTGGCAAGTACTGGTCCCACTTGGTCGGTTGTTCAAAAGTCATCTTCTTGAGCATCGCTTTCAAAGTTCCATTGAAACGTTCTACAACACCATTGCATTGAGGATGCCAAGGTGAAGTTGTCAATCCCTTGATTGCGAGCAGTTGGTTGACTTGAGTCATCAACTCGCTGGTGAACTGCGCTCCGTTGTCGGTCAATACTTCTTCTGGAAGTCCCAATCTTGTCCAGAATGTCCATAGCGCGTCAGCCACGGTTTCTGCCTTTATGTCTTTGAGAGCAACAGCTTCAGGATATCTGGTCGCGAAATCCACCATCACTAGGATATACTGCTTCTTTGTCTCAGACATGGGTTTGATTGGTCCTACTATGTCAACGGCTACACGCTTGAACGGAGTTTCAATCAGAGGCATCTTTCCCAGAGGTACCTTCCTCGTCCGTCCTTTTGGCATAGTACGTTGGCACACGTCACAAGAACTGCAGTAGCGTTTGATGTCACCCACGATCCCCGGCCAAAAAAAATCTTGCCAAATCCGTTCTCTTGATTTCTTCTGTCCGAGATGGCCCGACATCGCCGTATCGTGTCCGGTGGACAATACCTTTGCCCGCATCTTGTGAGGTACTACTACTTGTCGGTGGTCCTTTCCTTGCTTGTCACTGTATTGGCGATATAACACGTCCTTGTCATAGATGAACTGAACTCGCCCTCGAGTTACATTCGTTCGTGCCAACACATGTAATTTCTCAAGGCTTTTGTCGTCTTGCTGTTCTCTCTTTAGATCAGCAACGGTGAAGATCTTTCCTTCCATAGGAAAACTGGGAATTGACGCATTCCCCTCCTCTTCACGTTTTTCTTGTCCTCGGGTAACGGCTGTTGCAGTGGTTTCAGGGATTACGGTCTCACGGACTGGATATACAGGTGTCTCGATTTTCTCCGATCCTACACCCATCGAGTTTCCAATCAACACAGGATGGACAGGATTCTCCATGACGCTAACTTCGGTTTCTCCCACGAAGTACGGCGTGTCCATGTAAACGTGTGCGACCGATAGTTTCTCTTTCACTGATTTCTTCGCCAAAGACGTTTCTTTTGTGCGCGTAGTAATCTTGCTAGCTGGTACTAGTTTGGAATCAACAATCGTAGAGGTGCTTCCGGTGTCGCGGAAAGCAGTGACTACCTGGCCTTCAACTACGATTTGGGACAGTTTGGTGAATTTCTTGTGAACACATTTGTCGCACAGTTGATCATGTGTCGCATTCCCCTCGACGTCATTCTCGTCTTGAAATGCGGCACTGGCTGATTCATCTTTCGGAGGCTGGCGACAATCCTTCTTGAAATGGCCCAATTTTCCACATCTGAAACATTTGACGCTGGTTCTGCTTTTATTTCCTTCGTCCTTGTCCTTGTTTGTGGAATTCGTCCCGTGTGTTGCCTTGTGTCCTCTCTCTTCAGGTTTCTTCCCATGTCTACGGCTTTCTTTGGGTCGGTTTTCTTCGTAGAGAGTTACGGTGTCGATCACGTCATCAATGCTGTTTGGTTTTCTATCCTTCACGTACGTGACGAGTTCAGTAGGCATGCTTTCATACACTTGTTCCGTCAGTATGAGGTCTTTGAAATCATCGAAACTTTCTCCGATATTGGACATTTCAACCCAGCGATCGAGGAACAAAGAAATCTGAGTAATGAACTCTTTGTACGAGTCAGCGTTTTCTTTCCGTGTGTTTCTGAATCTTTGTCTGTATGTTTCCGCGGTAATCTGAAATCTTTCCAGCAAAGTCTTTCGGAGCAATGCGTAGTCGCGTGCATCAGCGACTTTCATCTTGGTGTAAGCAGTGCGTGCTTTACCTTTTAGCAGTGCGGACAAACGTACAGACCAAGTGTTAGGGTCCCAGTGTGATGCTTCAGCATGACGTTCAAATTGCAGAAGGAACGCTTCTACATCGTCTTTGTCTTCGAGGAATGGTAACTTCGGTTGGTAGTTATCGGTATCGCGAGGTCTATGATTTCTGTGATTGTTATTGTTCTGATTTCCTTCTTCTTCATCGCCTCCGCGATCGCGTGAGTTTGTTGCGCGAGCTAATTCGACCTGAATCCTCAACTCCTCGAGTCGAGTTTGTTGCTCGCGTTCTTCTCTTTCACGTTCAACACGGTCGGCACGTTCACGTTCACGTTCAGCGTCGGCACGTTCACGTTCACGTTCAGCGTCGGCGCGTTTACGTTCAGCATCGGCAATTTCCGCACGTTCAGCACGTTCACGTGCACGCTCCGCACGTTCACCATTCTCACGCTCACATTCCAGAACAAAATCACGCAACTCAGATCCCTCCAAACCAAGTAACTTCCCTTTATCCATCAAAATCCTCGTCGCTTCCAGGGCTGCATCCACTGAAGTATCCATCTTACCTGTCTGGCTTTCTACGTCAGTCTCACCACACGCCTTCACTCCAAATTTGAGGACGTGCGAAGTTTCTATATCGGGTACTGTGCATGGAGTTTATCTCATCACAGACTATCTCGAACCTACTTCGCATTTATGGAAAAAATCAGTTATTACAAACTGTAATTGAACAATGTGACTGTCAACTCGTAACCATTCGTTCTGTGACCTAGAGTGGTCAATACAACTGCGGCTCGACTCCCAGTATTATCACTCTAGTCTATCACCATACGTAATCCAACGTATATAAAGATCCCACGGTTTCTATCTAGAAAATTTCTTAGAACTAATTGAAGTAGCTAATTTCAACACTAAGAAAGTATCCGCGATCTTCAATATTATGAATAGTTTATTAGCTAGATACTCAGACTCTGTCCATTGAATCTGTCACCACAAATAGTCAAATGACTTTTCCCATGTGCGTGAACGTAAATAAACTAGTTCAAAATGTTTTTGCGAAATATCTCCATTTCGACTTCCTTTTTGTTTCGTTGGTTCTACTTAGAAAGGAATTTGAGCCGTTCCCCAACAGAATGTTGCCAACTAATCCTACCTGCTAGAACTAGATCTACAGGTAGATGAAAGTGATCTAACTTTCACTTTCCAGTTTTGTTTTGTTTTTCTTCGAGAGTTACATTTTGTTTTTACCTTCAGTAAGGTTGTGTTATTTAGTTTACCTTCATTAAGGATGTGATCTACAGTGAGTTTTTACCCATACTACACTATAGTTTTCCTTTAAATAAATACACGAATAAACATATACTAATTACTTAACTAATGAATGATCAATGAATACACACAAACCACACAAGACAATTTCTTCACATGTATCTAAACGAAATAGCCTATCCCGGACGAGGCAACCAATATGTCACAATCCGATGGGAGGATTTTCACGTGTCCGGCTCTTTCAAGATTGAATCTCGAATTTTGTTAATGTTGTCTAGGGTATGATTATTTGGCGGCTGTTCGCTTTTATAGTTAGTGATATGCGTGGTTCCTTTTAACTTAATTGAACGATAGACAGACTCAAAAGTATCGACAGAAAGAATAAACACTGGAAGCAACTGGACGAACACAACTACAATGAGTGAAAAACGGCTTTAATTTTGGTTACTCATCTTCATGCATCGACGTACTCGGCACTACAGGTCAAGTATCAGGTGTGAGAGGTTTGATCTTGCCGAAATGAGCGACTGTAAGCTCTCGGAGTGTTTATACACGGCGTCGGTGATGAAGATGATGTCTTTAAAGTTTAATGTCTTGACGATGAGTTCAACGGTGATGATGATGTCCTTGATGATGTGACGAACGATGTTGAGGATGCTCTTGATGTCTTCGACGATGAAGTGAATGACGATGATGATGCCCTGGATATCTCGGCGATGGGGTGACGGTGATATCAGTTCTTTAACACGGTTCCATCTCTCTCTCAGTTGGCGTCCGATTCATCTCCAGCTTGCATCTACACGAGCGTCTAACCAGCATCTAAACAGCATCTAAACCTGTCGATCAAAGTGAAAACAACATGTTATCATCAGCTTTATGAGCCTAACGTCTATCTAATCATTCTGACCGTTACTTACAAACAATGGAATTTTGGATTTCGTCCAACTGCTTCGCCTTTGAAACACACAAAACAGATGAACGTAGGGATGAAAATGTGCCGCTCTACTTCTGAAATGAAGAACGATATTATTACTTCCCTTTTTCCTACTTTAGCAGTTTCTTACCTGCATAATTCAGGTTTGTGATGAAATATAACTCCCGAAAAAAAAAGCTTGAATTGTTCTCCAAAATGGAACGAGAATCAACTGATCTTGGTGAATGGACTCAAAGTAAAACTCTACGCTACGAATATAGGCCTTCGCACGTGTCTCAAAACAATTCAATAAAACAACTCTTCCATACATCTTTTAACGCGAAATACAAAAGACAAATATCTCAAGTCTTTATTGATAGAAATCATCGTATGAATTTGCAAATCTAATAATCTTTCATACGGTGTAGGCGTAGAGATCTATCATAACCATTTCCAACCTCGTGTTTTCCTCTGTGTCATTCTTCCTTTTTGACGTCACGCTTTTGACGTCATTTCTCTTTACGGCGTTCCGTCTCGCAAGGAAATGACTTAAGGGTGTCACCCATGGAAATAAAATCCAATGTTACTATAATGCGTAACATGCACTACTGGAACTTTTCCTCCTGACTGGCGAAAGGCCATAATTATTCCCATCCCGAAACCCGGAAAGGATCATTCGGATCCAAATAATTATCGGCCGATTGCTTTAACCAGCTGTCTTTGTAAGACGATGGAGAGACTGGTGCATGAGCGGTTACTGTGGCACTTGGAAAGGATCGACGCTTTGGACATAGTCCAGTGCGGTTTCCGAAAACATGAAAGTACAACAGATCATTTGATTCGTTTTGAATCGTTTGTTCGTAACGCTCTGGTAAGCGGAGAGCAAGTTGTGTCCGTCTTGTTCGATTTGGAAAAGGCGTATGACACAACATGGAAGCATGGTATTTTATCAGATCTTAAAACCTTAGGGTTTGATGGGAATCTTCCCATTTTTATTTCAAATTTTCTTGCCGAAAGGGAGTTTAAAGTCCGAGTAGATGCTACTTTCTCCGATTCTTTTGAACAGGAGATGGGAGTTCCTCAAGGGAGTATTTTATCACCCTTACTTTTTAACATTAAAATCAATAACATCGTCAAACACGTCCAGTCTGGCATCGACAAATCTCTTTTTGTTGATGATTTTCAAATTTCTGCCAAGGGAAAAACACTAGCTCGGGTTGAACGGCAGCTTCAGCTGTGTATTTCCAAAATTCAAAAATGGGTTCAAGAGAACGGGTTCAAATTTTCCCTGGCTAAAACAGAATGTATTCATTTCCACAGGCAAAAACATCAAGTTCTTCAGCCTTCTCTTTTTATAAACAACCATAAGATTAAAGTTTCTAAACAAGTCAAATTTCTTGGTCTGATTTTTGACAGCAACCTTTCTTTATTACCACACATCAAATATTTAAGAACCAAATGTCAAAAGGGTCTCAACGTTCTCAAAGTTATAAGTCACACGGATTGGGGGGCTGACAGAGCAACTTTGTTACGTCTGTATCGGTCTCTTGTCCGTCCACAGCTGGACTACGGTTGTATTGTTTATGGTTCTGCAAAGAGAAATGTCCTCAAGGCCTTAGATCCTATCCACCATCAGGGTCTGAGAGTTTGTTTGGGTGCTTTTCGCACAACACCAGTGGATAGTTTGTACGCCGAGTCGCGAGAACCTCCTCTGGAGATCCGCAGACTTCGGCTTTCTATGAACTACTACCTAAAGCTAAAGGCAAACCCCGAAAACCCTGCTCATGAATGTGTTATTAATCCCATTCTGAAGGACACATTTTTATCCAAACCTACTGAAATACCAACTTTCGGCATACGTATGCTTTCTGAATGTGAAAGGGCTGTTATAGATATTGATTCTGTCTGTGACGACAAGAAACACTCCACCCTGGCAGTTGGAAAACCCAACCGTCAATTTTTCCCTAACTTCTTTCAAGAAGAATGAAACCTCGGACTTTGTCTTTCGGCAGCTGTTTCTTGAGCAGTGCTCAAAGTACACAGAGTATGAATTTATTTTTACTGACGGCTCTCTCAAAGACGATTCAGCTGCTGCGGCAGCAGTTTCTAACAAGAAATTACATCAACCACTTCAACTCCGGCTCCCTAATGGTTCGACGGTGTATTCGGCGGAACTTAGGGCCATCATCTTGGCATTAAAATCAATTTATCAATCCAGACATCAGTCTTTTTTGATTGTATCTGATTCGCTTTCAGCTCTTGAAGCGATATCCACCAGAAGGTTTACTCATCCTTTTTTAGTCGACACTCACGACCTTCATACTAAACTTATTTCTGAAGGCAAGATTATCAAGTTTATGTGGGCGCCCAGTCATAATATGGGCATACACGGCAACGAGGTTGCTGACAAGGCAGCAAAGGATGCTCTAGATTTGACGGTTGTTACGGCTGGTACTTGTGTGTAAATGTATGTATGTGTGTCGTTAATACGCTATCAGAAAAATGCGTGTGTTATTTCTGTTCACAAACTCCTTTCTCACACACACACACAACACTCGAACAAAGCACAAAGGCTAAACACAATTCCTGCCCTTTGCCCTCATACTTGTATTCAAGTGATCACACATTAACCAACAATCACAACAAAATATCAATATAATATCTCATCCACTCAAAGACTCTTTCATCCAATATAACATTATTATCTCGAGTAAGATGAAAGGAAAGTCTTTCCCTCGATGATGTCGTCCTTGCTGATTCTCCGTTCAAGAATCACACATACTAGAATGATTCACATGTCGGCTCACATTTCAGTGGCCGTACATCTCTGCCGTGTAAAGGCAGAAGGAAGCAAGTCCACGAAACATAGTTTCGAGAAAATCGACATTTTCTGTTTGCATCTCTGTTTTGGAATGAAAAGCTTTAAATGATTTGTTTGTTTGCTGATAACATGTAGGGCATTATTGTGCGTTTCTGCCATGAATATTAAAACCCTCATTTGATTCATCACTTAGAAATAATGATTTTTGTGGACTTACTGCCTTTTGCCGAATTAATTCCCTAAACTCATTCACTCAAAAATAATGGTAAAAGGCAGTAAGAGGACATACTGCTTTCTGCCAAATTATATCCCGACTTAAATCTTATTTTTAAAAAATGGCAAAAAGCAGCATTGGACTTACTGCTTTCTGCCATATTATATCCTGGTCGATATATCTGGCTGAGAAAAGGGCATAGAGCAGCAAGTGGACTTCTGCTTTCTGCTAATTTATTATCTCCGAAAATTGAAAGTAAAAGAAAATACACGCCAGACTGCTTTTGGAACTTTTTTTCAAATGTGACTTTACGTCCAGTGATTTCGTGAATTTCTGAATGCACAAACAACTTCCTTGGTGAACAATTTGTATTTTCTTTTGTGATTAACTGAGACAAATGTTTTCGTTTTCTTAAATATCAACACATGCTCAAGTTAGTCTTTGTCTTGGTTCCTCGTTTTGCTTATCATTCTGTGGTCGCTCACTCATGATTAACTTTATTGTTAATCCGTTCTTGTGTAATTGATATCGTTTAAAAAGACCATTATTTTTAATACAAGTCTTGATACTCTCTTTTGATATTCACACGACAAATATTGACTTGAACGCAAGTCTTTTAACATTAAAATAAAAATCTAAGAAAACGTTTACACACACACACACGCTTTTTTTCTTGCTGCTTGTCTGTAACACACACACACACACACACACACACACACACACACACACACACACACACACACACACACACACACACACACACACACACACACACACACACTCTTTTCCTTTCCTTCTCACTGTCTTTCTCGCTTTCGTTTGCTAATAAGAATACGAATCCAGGATCTGACAATAAGACGTTTTATTTATTGAGTTTGACTAACGATTTCCAAAGGACACAAAATTAAAGCAACAGCATGACAAAAATAACTAGTGTGTCAAGCCGCCATTATACCAGAATTAAGAATAGGTCATCGTGCAGTCTTGATTTCCAAAGTACACAAAATTAAAGCAACAACATGACAAAAAGAACTGGTTTGACAAGCCGCCATTATACCAGAATTAACAATAGATAATCGTGCAGTCTTGATTTCCAAAGGACACAAAATTAAAGCAACAGCGTGACAAAAAGAAATGGTTTGACAAACCGCCATTCTACCAGAGTTAACAATATTATCGTGCAGTGTTGACTTTCAGCTGAAGTGTTCCACTTTTGAACAAAATGTGTTTAATTAGTCTTGAAAACTGTGTGATGAACTATATAATAATAAATAATAACGGGCATTTATAAAGCGCCTTATCAGAAGTTCAAAGCGCGTGACAACAATACATGTATACAAAAATCATACAATCACTGTCAGATTCAAACAACACATCATGCACATCTCACATCCCCAGACTCTATACTAAGGAACTATCCGTAGTGTTGTTGGAACAAGTGAGTTTTCAAATTGGACTTAAAAGATGAAATGGATGGAGAGTGACGTAATTGAAAGGGGAGTGAATTCCATAACTGAGGTCCATAATACGAAAACGTGCGGAAGCCATGAGCCTTGCGTTTAAAGCGACCTTGACAGAGAAGTCGAGCATCATCAGAAGAACGAAGGGTGCGAGAGGGAGTGTAGAGAGAGACCAGTTCAGAAAGATAGGCAGGTGCCGATTCAGAGATGATATTGTAGCAGAAGCAGGCAGCTTTATACCTAATACGTTCAGATACAGGAAGCCAGTGAAGTTCTTTCATGAGAGGAGTGCAGGGTTGTCGATGCTGTGCTCTGAAAATGAGACGTGCAGCAGAGTGTTGTACTTTTTGCAAGGGTTGGAGAGTGGAGTCAGGGCAGCCTATGAGAAGGGAGTTGCAGTAATCTAATCTGGACAGAATGCAGGATGTAACGAGAGTTTTAGTGGCATCAACAGTGAGAAATTTTCTTATGGAACCTATTCTTCTGATCTCAAAGTAACATGTCTGACAGACTTTTTTGATGTGTTGTTTCATTGAGAGGTGGGAGTCCATGATGAACCCAAGATTCCTAGCACTATCAGAGAGAGAAATGTCACTAGAACCTACTGTGATGGAGGCTGGAAGGGAAGTGGTCGAAGAGGAAGCTCCAGAGAAAAGAAGAAATTCAGTCTTGTCATCATTTAACTTGAGCATATTGTTTGTCATCCATGATTTAATATCTGAAGTGCAGTTTTGGAGAGTGTGCGTCACCGCTTGGATTTCTGTAGGCTTGCATGCTTGTTGGAGTTGTGTGTCGTCTGCAAAGAGGTAGTGTTTGACTGCGTGTTGCTTGATGACGGCAGAGAGAGGAGTGGTGTATAGTACAAATAAAACTGGGCCTAGAACTGATCCCTGGGGAACGCCGAAACAGAGAGGAGATGGAGGAGATGAGAGATTATTGACAGACACATACTGACTACGGCCCTGTAGATATGAACTAAACCAGTGAAGAGCGGTAGAGTGAATGCCAAAAACAGATTCGAGACGAGAGAGCAGAACAGAGTGATCGATCGTATCGAACGCAGCTGAGTTATCCAAGAGAAGCAGAACTGATAGGTCATCATTATCCAGAGCAGAAAGAATGTCATTCACAACACGAAGCAAAACAGTCTCGGTGCTGTGGCCAGCCCTATACGCTGACTGAAGAGGGTTGCAGAGGTTGTTGGTTTCAGGGTGGGAGAAAAGCTGACTAAGCACTACTTTTTCCAGAATTTTAGAAATGAATGGCAAGTTGGAAACAGGCCTATAGTTTTTCAACTGATTTTTATCCAGAGATGGTTTCTTGATCAAAGGTTTAACTACTGCAGTTTTCAAGTCCATTGGCACAGTGCCAGAAGTGAGAGAAGAGTTGATTATGTTGGTTATGATGGGAAGAAAAAGGTCAAGGTTTTCATAAAACAAGTTGGTGGGGATGGGGTCTAGCTCACAAGACTTTGGCACTGTGTTCTTCAAAATCTTCAAAACAAACTGCTCAGATACAGGAGTGAAGCTATCCAACAAAGAACCAGAGAATTGTGAAGCCGGAGGCGAAGCCACTGGTGGAGGAAAGCTATTTCTGATGGTTTCGATCTTCTCAGTGAAGTAGTCAGAAAATACAGTTGGCAGGTCCTTGGGGTCATGGGTGGTAGGGAGGCTGGAAACCGTCTGTTTTCCAAGCAGAGAATTGAAATGTTGAAAAAGTTCTTTGCATGTTCTACTACCTATAATCTGGGCAGAGAAGAAAGCAGTTTTAGCGCCTTCAACTAAGTCATTTACTTTGCGTTTGATGGTTTCAAAACCATATAACCATTTGTAGTTGTACACCATGCGCGCTACATTTGCTAGTAGAATGACATAGTAATTCACACACTGTCCACAAACATTGTAGTTGAGTGTTCAATTAGCAAAACCACAAACCTGCAAACTATGATGTAGTATATTCATTTATCACCCCATCTACCCCAGTTACAGTCTACATCACTTCTAAAACTATTCACTGACATTCTGCCATCCGACTGATGACAATTATCAACTACAGCGATTAACTGGATGTAGATTTGTTTCCATGAGCCTGTTTGGATAACTAACAAACAACATACAATCCCCCCACCCCCTCCGCCTCCTCGTCCCCACGTTCTGCATCTCTGCGCTCAGCATCTGTTATTGTCAAACTGAAAATTGTCAGTAATACTCTTCTTCCTCTTCTTTGGCCCATAACCGTCGTATGTTGCTGGCATTTTCATTTGGGCAAGGTCCAGTGGCCTCTTCACCTGCAAGCCGAGGTGGGTGTATCTCGCAGTTGCAACCTGCCAGCAACGCTTACACATCTGTCAAATGAAAAAGGCAGCAAAAGTGAAACATTTTATTGACCCTCCTTCACATCATCCTTTTCCTCTCCCGCGCACATCACCTCCCCCCCCCCCCCTCCGGGCTACTATAATGACAAACGATTACTGCTGCTGCTGATGATACTAATACTACTGCAACGAAAATGATGTAAAGATGTTGCTCGTTTTAAAATATACCTCTTCAGCCCGAGAAAAGAAAGGAATCAAAAACTGTTGCACGCTATTTTTGGCTGTGTCAGTGAAACATACCTTGTTTTGGGCCCTTGAACATACAAAAGGGGCAGTGGTGGAGAGTATCCCTCAGACTGTGTGCTGCAGCTGTCGTCGCTGCCTGTCCCACTTCGAATCACATTTCTGTCAAATACAATAGGACATAATACTTATTCCGATGGTTGGAAGCACAAAGAGACCGGAGAACAATCCTCCAGTATAATGTCATACTGTTCCAGATCTAACACGCTGTCAGTGCTCAAGACCACAAGTCACTCATTCTAGATCAAAACAACTATCTCTTTGTATTAGAAACATGCTAAATGCATCCATAAATATCATGATGAAAATAGCAGAAGTGAATAGTCAAGAAGTCACGGTGGAAGTAGCGTACAACAACAAAACTATAATAAATGGGCATTTGAACTATGGCATTTTACTTGCTAGCTCCGTAATGCAAGTGCACATTGTAATACCCAAATCAGTCAGAAAATCAGTGTTGTCGTTGTAAATTCCCATACACCTATTGAGAGAAAGAGTCATTTCAGACCGGAACGCAAAACTGCCAACAACAAAAATGAAACAAACAAACCAACTTACTGTTGCTTCGGATAGTTGAACACGTCGGCAGCTCTCATCGCCATTTTCCCCGACAAAGGCCAGGGAAATAATGATACAATAAGCTTAGTTCTGATTGGTTAACCGCAGTCAAGATTACAAAAGGGTGAACGCGATTGGCTAATGGACATTGAGCACTAAGCCATGCAAACTCGTTTTGAGGCTTGCAAGGAAGTAAGTCCAGTGCAAACCTGAAAACCAAAAGTCCTTGGACTTGCTTCCATTTGTCGATTTTTATCCTTCGATTACATTTTTTTAGTGGACTTACTTCTTCAAAAAGTCCATAAATATTGATCGCACATCTTAGAAATTTTGACACAAGATGCGCCTTTTTCCCCTCTGCATTATGATATGAAAATCTCATTTTTACCAAATTTGGACTTACTGCCTTCTGCCAATACACGGCAGATCTATTCTGGATTCATCCAATCCGTTACTACACCACTTAGCTGGTTATCTTCACTTGCCAACTCACAATACAGTGGTTACAAGTTTATTCTGGATTCTCACAATCCGTTACTACACCACTTAGCTGGTTATCTTCACTTGCCAACTCACAATACAGTGGTTACAAGTTTATTCTGGATTCTCACAATCCTATTTCACATACAAAGTTCTGTGGGTGCGCACACTCTTTCAGGTCGCACATGTATGTTTACTCACGAACCAGCGGGTCCGACACTTGCACCATATTCATACATAATATGGGGTACACACGAGCTGCAAGTTCTCCAGCGCTGCGTTACACTTTACGTTTACTCACAAATCAGCAGGTCCGACACTTGCACCATATTCATACATAATATGGGGTACACACCAGCTGCAAGTTCTCCAGCGCTGCGTTACACTCCTGCGCCGACACTACTGGTCCTGGCCGCAAGGAGGGGACGCTCCTCTTCTCACCCCTCTACCCTTCCAGTCGGGCGCGTCCTTGCTCCCACCGGGATGCTGTATTCTCACAGCATTTGAATCATACCAGATTCATGCTCAGTAGCCACTAAACAGTCGGCTCACTGCTACTTGAGCAACATCTGACAACAGCGTAGAGTGAACACCCAGTTTCCAGAGCTGCCAGCGTGGAGGCGCAAGGTCGGTCTTGAGACAAGCAGTACGTATCTAGTCCGGAGGGATTACACCAGAATGGATACCTCGCTTAGACTGCAGCTAATGTCATAACAGCCGTCACATACAACACAGACAAGCGCAGGCAGAGCAGCAAGCAGGTACAGGCTATATGCAACCAACCACCATGACACGGACTACAACCCTAGACTAGGGTGGTCCAAGGGAGGGCATCCTATTGATACCGCACACACCAAGCACACATTCGTCCCCTAGAGTCTATATCCTTGAGGTGGATAGAGGCTCCTTAATGCCCCAGCTGTCAATTTATTATTTAGATTTTAAATATTAGGTCTAGCGCCAAAACGCACCGTCCGATTGTCTGATCAGACGATCCGGCTGGCCACACAAAAATAAATTCTTTGACACTAGGTAGTTTTAGAGAGATGAACAAAGCCCACCACTTTCCTTTCGCCACCTCATTTTCTCTTGCCCGCTCGAATGCGCGCGCACAGCGAAACTCTACAGTGCGTCTTGTACATTTCGCGGTTTAGACGTTACGGCAGAGAAATTCTGTTCGCAGCAGAAGCGCTGACAACACATATGCGATTAATTTGCAACCCGAAGCTCTACTCATAAAATGTATTACTGTTCAAAGTGAGACAGTTCACAAATTAAGGTCTGCCCTATAAATATAAGTATTCTATTGATATTAGGGAAGAAATAGAACTCTAAAGTCGTGAAGCGGCAATCAGCTCCTGGCCGCCATCTTTGATTTTCCCCAGCGCAACCTAGGGAAATGTATGCTACAGAAATCCAGTAAAAGATTGACTTGAGCGTCCTCTCCAGGCCTTAAAGTAGAAAGATATGAACAGTTGAAATTACAATCAGGTAACCTATATCCAATAAATTAAAGGTTTCAATACAAAAATAACCAAAACATGATTACAAAGTTAACGAACGTAGATTCGCAGAATCGCCCAAATCAACGAAAGCCGTTTGTGTTTTTGGTGTGAATTTCGTTTCACCGATGACCGGAAGTGACGTGTACGCAACATTTGTGATGCAGCATTTCCTTATATGGCACGAAAGGAATGTGGTTGGTTAAAATGAGATCGTTCTAAATCAAGCTAATTGCTCGCTCTTTACGTAGGGCACCTAGGATGTTCTTAAGGGGTGAGTGTTTAAACGAAAGGGTGTTTGTACGTACTGTGTGTAAATGCCTCACAGTGTCTGTGGTGGTTTACGGGAGGCTGACTGTGCCTTTAAGTAATATATCTTTCGGTTTGATTGCAAGCATCACTCAGGATTGCCCAGTTACACACGTGTGCACGTTTATATTAAATTGCCCAATTTTAATTCGAAACAGATAGAATATTTGCATTTCTAAGACTGTCACGAAACGTCGTTGTGAACCTGGAAATTGTGCTCAATAGCTAAAACAGCGCTTCACTAACATAACAACAAGTCGCGTAAGGCGAAAATACAACATTTAGTCAAGTAGCTGTCGAACTCACAGAATGAAACTGAACGCAATGCCATTTTTCAGCAAGACCGTATACTCGTAGCATCGTCAGTCCACCGCTCATGGCAAAGGCAGTGAAATTGACAAGAAGAGCGGGGTAGTAGTTGCGCTAAGAAGGATAGCACGCTTTTCTGTACCTCTCTTTGTTTTAACTTTCTGAGCGTGTTTTTAATCCAAACATATCATATCTATATGTTTTTGGAATCAGGAACCGACAAGGAATAAGATGAAAGTGTTTTTAAATTGATTTGGACAATTTAATTTTGATAATAATTTTTATATATTTAATTTTCAGAGCTTGTTTTTAATCCGAATATAACATGTTTTTGGAATCAGCAAATGATGGAGAATAAGATAAACGTAAATTTGGATCGTTTTATAAATTTTTATTTTTTTTTACAATTTTCAGATTTTTAATGACCAAAGTCATTAATTAATTTTTAAGCCACCAAGCTGAAATGCAATACCGAAGTCCGGGCTTCGTCGAAGATTACTTGACCAAAATTTGAACCAATTTGGTTGAAAAATGAGGGCGTGACAGTGCCGCCTCAACTTTCACGAAAAGCCGGATATGACGTCATCAAAGACATTTATCAAAAAAATGAAAAAAACGTTCGGGGATTTCATACCCAGGAACTCTCATGTCAAATTTCATAAAGATCGGTTCAGTAGTTTAGTCTGAATCGCTCTACACACACACACAGACACACACACACACGCACACACGCACACACGCACATACACCACGACCCTCGTTTCGACTCCCCCTCGATGTTAAAATATTTAGTCAAAACTTGACTAAATATAAAAAGCACGCTGATTATTAACGGAGCAAACAGCATAACACCACGGTTCCTTCAAAAAAGTGCTTGCCAGGTCAGAGTCGAATTTGTCGGTCTTTCATTGTACATCTAAAAACAAAAATGGTAAGTTATTGGAACATTTCAATCACAGGTACTACGACCCAAATGTTTTTAAAGTGGACTGACAGACAAACACTTATGATACAGACAATGAATTTAGCTTCGAGTGTGTTTCTGTTTCCTCAAGAGACTGTGATTGTAATGCAGTATTGTGTCTTGAAATGAATAACTTAGCAGTCTACCTTTTTTTTTCTTTCTGTCCTTGGATAAAAAAAACCACCGTATTGATATAATAACAATGTAAACGTCTTGTTGAGGCCAGTTATGTTCAATAACATGTGTTCGTCTGTTTGTAATATTCCTGTGTCTCCGTTTCAGGCTACCAAAACCGCTTTCGGCAGAATTTCATGTATCGATGCCCGACCAACCACTACCTTGGGGGAATTTATAGTTATCACGTCGATTCTCAGGAAGACAGACGGTGGAAGTACATGTGTTGCTATAACCCAGGTAATCCCGGTACTGTACGATTATAGACATTGCCTAGTCTCCCAATTAGTTTTAATCCCGATACTGCACGATTATAGACATTGTCTAGTCTACCAATTAGTTTCAATCCCGGTACTGAACAATTATAGACATTGCCTAGTCTCCCAATTAGTTTCAATCCCGATAATGTACGATTATCGACAGTGTCAAGTCTACCAATTAGCTTCAATCCCGGTACTGCACGAGTATAGACAGTGCCAAGTCTACTAATTAGCTTCAATCCCGGTAGTGCACGATTATAGACAGTGTCTAGTCTACCAATTAGCTTCAATCCCGGTACTGCACGATTATAGACATTGCCTAGTCTCCCAATTAGCTTCAATCCCGATACTGTACGATTATAGACATTGCCTAGTCTCCCAATTAGCTTCAATCCCGATACTGCACGATTATAGACAGTGTCAAGTCTACCAATAAGCTTCAATACCGCTACTGTACGATCATAGACAGTGTCTAGTCTACTAAATCGCTTCAATCCCGGTACTGTACGATTATAGACAGTGTCTAGTCTACCAATTAGCTTCAATCCCAGTACTGAACGATTATAGACAGTGTCTAGTCTACCAATTAGCTTTAATCCCAGTACTAAACGAATATAGACAGTGTCTAGTCTACCAATTAGCTTTAATCCCGATACTGCACGATTATAGACAGTATCTAGTCTACCAATTAGCTTCAATCCCGGTACTGTACGATTATAGACAGTGTCTAGTCTACCAATTAGCTTTAATCCCAGTACTGTACGATTATAGACAGTGTCTAGTCTACCAATTAGCTTCAATCCCGGTACTGTACGATTTTAGGCAGGGTCTAGTCTACCAATTATCTTCAATCCCGGTACTGTACGATTATAGACAGTGTCTAGTCTACCAATTAGCTTCAATCCCGGTACTGTACGATTATAGACAGTGTCTAGTCTACCAATTAGCTTCAATCCCGGTACTGTACGATTATAGTCAGGGTCTAGTCTACCAATTAGCTTCAATCCCGGTACTGTACGATTATAGACACCCCCCGCGGGTTAGGGGGAGTCCCATATTGGTTGGGACTAGAAAGAATTTACCCGATGCTAACCAGCATGTCGTAAGAGGCGACTAACGGTTCTGTTTCTTCTCTTCTTTTGTCTTATTTCTGCCTTACCAGTCCTTTCACCTATATTTTCTTCCAAGAAAACTCTCCCTACTATTCCCTGCAGTTTTCCAATTCTTTTCTTGTTGTCTTATTTCTACCTGACTGGATCCATCACCTTTATTTCACTTACCAAAAGTCTTCTTTTCCACATCCTTATTTCTCTGCACCCCGCATGTCGTATGAGGCGACTAACGGATTCTGTTTCTCCTTTAACCCTTGTTAAGTGGTTCTTGTATAGAATATAGTCAATGTTTGTAAAGATTTTAGTCAAGCAGTATGTAAGAAATGTTTAGTCCTTTGTACTGGAAACTTGCATTCTCCCAGTAAGGTCATATATTGTACTACGTTGCAAGCCCCTGGAGCAATTTTTTGATTAGTGCTTTTGTGAACAAGAAACACTTAACAAGTGGCTCTATCCCATCTCCCCCCTTTCCCCTATCCCATCTCCCCCCTTTCCCTCGTCGCGATATAACATTCGTGGTTGAAAACGACGTTAAACACCAAATAAAGAAAGAACGATTATAGACAGTGTCTAGTCTACCAATTAGCTTCAATCCCGGTACTGTACGATTATAGACAGTGTCTAGTCTACCAATTAGCTTCAATCCTAATAATGCACGGTTATAGACAGTGTCTAGTCTACCAATTAGCTTCAATGCCAGTACTGCATGATTATAGACAGTGTCTAGTCAACCAAATCGCTTCAATCCCGGTACTGTACGATTATAGACAGTGTCTTGTCTACCAATTAGCTTCAATCCCGATACTGCACGATTATAGACAGTATCTAGTCTACCAATTAGCTTCAATCCCGATACTGCACGATTATAGACAGTGTCTAGTCTACCAATGACGTTTACAATCCCCCCAACAGGCAGGCTCACTTCGACAACGAATACTTCACGTCATAATAATCAGTAATTTATTCTGGTTTTAAGGAAAAGTTGGGGCGGCAATGTGTCAAACTCATTGTTATGATGACAGTGATTGAAATGTTGGTCAAACAACCTTAGACCCAATCTAGGCTTTGAGATTGCATTTTAGCTTGGAAGTCTATTTAATAACTATTTAGTTTATGCATTAACGCAATTCTGAAAACTCGTAATAAATAAGAAAATGTGGTAATAGATTTAAAAACAAAACAATGGCTGCACTATAATCAGCTGTGCCTTTTTCTTCAATTCAGAAATATATAGATATGCCATGATTATTCTGTTAATTTCCTCAAAATTAAACAAGACTGGACCTATGTGAGTTTTCTTTGCGGAATCCATTGGGACCCTTCTTAGTCTTTGCTTTTCGGTTTGTGAAGTCTGACTGGTATTGATTAGGCCAAAAAGAAAAATATGTCTGTTTCCGGTAACATCGCCGAAAAAAATAGGGTCGGTCGGTCGGTCGTTTTTGTGTTTTTATATTTAGTCAAGTTTTGACAAAATATTTTAACATCGAGGGGGAATCGAAACGAGGGTCGTGGTGTATGTGCGTGCGTGTGTGTGTGCGTGCGTGTGTGTGTGTGTGTGTGTGTGTGTGTGTGTGTGTGTGTGTGTGTGTAGAGCGATTCAGACTAAACTACTGGACCGATCTTTATGAAATTTGACATGAGAGTTCCTGGGTATGAAATCCCCGAACGTTTTTTTCATTTTTTTGATAAATGTCTTTGATGACGTCATATCCGGCTTTTCGTGAAAGTTGAGGCGGCACTGTCACGCCCTCATTTTTCAACCAAATTGGTTCAAATTTTGGTCAAGTAATCTTTGACGAAGCCCGGGGTTCGGTATTGCATTTCAGCTTGGTGGCTTAAAAAGTAATTAATGACTTTAGTCATTAAAAATCGGAAAATTGTAAAAAAAAATAAAACTTTATAAAACGATCCAAATTTACGTTTATCTTATTTTCCATTATTTGTTGATTCCAAAAACATATAAATATGTTATATTCGGATTAAAAACAAGCTCTGAAAATTAAATATATAAAAATTATTATCAAAATTAAATTGTCCAAATCAATTTAAAAACACTTTCATCTTATTCCTTGTCGGTTCCTGATTCCAAAAACATATAGATATGATATGTTTGGATTACAAACACGCTCAGAAAGTTAAAACAAAGAGAGGTACAGAAAAGCGTGCTATCCTTCTTAGCGCAACTACTACCCCGCTCTTCTTGTCAATTTCACTGCCTTTGCCATGAGCGGTGGCCTGACGATGCTACGAGTAAAATGGCATTGCGTTCAGTTTCATTCTGTGAGTTCGACAGCTACTTGACTAAATATTGTATTTTCGCCTTACGCGACTTGTTTATTTTTTAATTTATTTTTTAACCTTTATCTTACGTTTTGTTAACGTCTTTTTACGTGTTTTTTTTTAAACGCTTCCTTAGTTTACTTGCAATTATGTAGCACATGTTTTTGACCTAGATATATTGAAACTAAATAAAGTATACTTGAATTCATATTATTTTTTTTTTTTTTTACATTTAGTCAAGTTTTTTGTCATTGCTCCAGTAGGGCTTATAGTCTCTCCTGGCACCCCTGGGAATGGACTCACGCGCTGCTCTGAGGATGCTCATGTTGAAGTCCTTCGCCACCATGTTGATGTCTCGACCCTCGAGTCTGATGTCTTTGGTGAGTTCGCTGGTGCGGTGTCTAAAGAGGAACCAGTTCGCTCTTTTGTAGTTCCACCGCGGGAAGGAAGCTTCAGTGCAGGACTCCATGTCCAGGGTCAAAAAGACTGGCCGATGGTCACTTCCACCTAGCTGTCCTCCGACCTCTCTGCTGGTTAGCTGGTGCATGTCTTCCGTGCAGAAGGCTAGGTCAGGAGTTGATGTATTGTGCCATCTTCTGGAGTAGAATGTAGGGCAGTCAAAGGGACTGTTCAATAGGATGAGACCTTTGTCGTCCTGCCAGTTCTCCACCTCTTCTCCTCTCCGATCCAAGTGGTCATATCCCCAACTCTGTGAATGACTGTTGAAGTCACCCACCACGATGAAGTTGGAGGCCTTTGCGGGGATCGTGTCAAGGGCGAGGTGTCTATCGTTGGGGCAGTAGAAGTTGACAAGATGGAATTCTGCTATCTTCGTCTGGATTCGAATCACCTGATATTCGGAGTCCTCCATGTGCGTTTCTATCAAACAGGCATTGATGTTGTTCCTGATGAGGGTCAGGATTCCTCCTTTGCTTCGGTCTGTTCTGTCGGACCTAAGGCACTGGTAGCCTCTCACTTTGAAGGACTTTTGGGGTGTCAGGTGCGTCTCCTGAAATCAGCAGTTGTTGATGTTCTTCTCATGCAGGATATGCTCCAACTCTGTCTTCTTGTTCAGGATACTTTCTGCGTTCCAGTGCATGACCTGAAAAGGTCGCTGCTGACTGGGTTTCTTCCTGGTTGTGGTGGTGCCAGTCACTCTCCTCCCGCGTCCCCTGGCGTGACAAGACGGACGGGAGGGACCTCCAGTAGTTGGGGCTGGGTCCCTTTGAGGCATGGGACCCGACGCTGCTCCACCCATGGTGGGTCCTCAATGGGCGAGCGCCATTTCCATCTGTGCCGGTTGATTGTGTCATCATTTGCGTAAGCGCGTGTACCCGTGGTTTGTTAGAATGCGCAGTGCGGCCCGGGTCCTCCGTCTTCAGCATTCGGGGTTTTCTGTCGGGGTTACCTCACCCTTAGCTCATGGCCCGTACGTCTTACCCTGAGAGCACAGGGGGGAAGATTTGCCGGGATCCCACTCGGAGCTAGGGTTTTAATGCGCCATTAATCGCATTAGATGAGTCCCGTCAATGGACGATGGAGCATTTCAAAGGGGGTAGGAGTGCCGCCTGCTACCCCACTCGGCACTCCGGCCTGGTAGGAAACACCGCCAGTTTGGTCCGCGGCCGCAAGCGGCTGATCTCCATATCTGAAGACCGTTCCCCTATCCGCCATTCGTGGACGCGCATAAGCCTCAATCACTGAGAGGACAGTACACACAAATACACCCAAAGAAGGGAAATGAAAAATAGTCATCTATAAATGATTATTCTCAATCGAGAAACAAAGTGATGAGGATATGGGTTTGAATAGTTGTCCCCTGACGAGGCTACCTTTCAGTTTCCCCAGAACATCTCTATAAAATCACAAAGAAGCTATCCTAACAATTTGAAACTGTAAATATTGCCGAAAAGCACTATAATTGGGAGAGGTACTTAGGGATCTCTGGGCTGCCTACTGCATTTGCCGGGTTTGGCAGACCCTTGATTTTTTACCCCCTATGACTTTGGTCATTAAAAATCTGAAAATTGTAATAATTCTTTTTTGTATAAAACGATCCAAATTTACGTTCACCTTATTTTACATCATTTCCTGATTCCAAAAACATGTAAATATGTTATATTTGGATTGAAAACAAGCTCTGAAAATTACAAATAATTATAAAAATTATGATTAAATTTAAATTTCCGAAATCGATTTAAAAACAATTTCATCTTATTCCTTGTCGGTTCCTGATTCCAAAAACATATAAATATGATATGTTTGGATTAAAAACACGTTCAGAAAGTTAAAACGAAGAGAGGTACAGAAAAGCGTGCTATCTAGCACAGCGAAACCACTACCGCGCTGAACAGGCTCGTCAGTTTCACTCCGTTATGCACAAGCGGCGGACTACGGTCATTGTGAAAAAATGCAGTGCGTTCAGTTTCATTCTGTGAGTTCCACAGCTTGACTAAATGTAGTAATTTCGCCTTACGCGACTTGTTTGTTTTTGTTTTTTGGTGCGAAAAGCGAAAAAAAACCTTTAGGGTCGGCGCTTAAAAATAGGGTCGGTTGGGTTACGGGAAACAAACATATTTTTCTTTTTGGCCTTATACGTTATTTGCGTTTTTGACCAAAATATGACATTTTACACAGATCGAGACAGTCATTGTTCTCCGAGACCGCGATAGCGGTCGAGGTGAACAATGACTGTCGAGACCTGTGTAAAATGTCATACTTATGTCAAAAACGCAAATAACATTTATGTATTGATCGAATTCCTTTCAGGTACTGACTTTGTTTTGTTGTTTTGACGATTGAACGAGCACACACACATGCAATCAAACACATGACGTGTGTTTTGTAGTTCCTTTGAAGTTTCGGTCAACCTGAAACGCCCAAATATGAATTTTTGTAGGCCTCTGACGTCACATGACTCAAAGAAGGGAAATCCAATGTCTAATCGATACATTATACGCTATTTGCGTGTTAGACCAAAATATGACATTTTACACAGATCGAGACAGTCATTGTTCTCCGAGACAGCGCTAGCGGTCGAGGTGAACAATGACAAAACACACGTCATGTACTGACTTTGTTGTTGTTTTGATATTGAACAGCACACACACATGCAATCAAACACATGATGTACGTGTGTTTTGTAGTTCCTTTAAAGTTTCGGTCAACCTGAAACGCCAAATTATAAAGTTTTGTCGGCCTCTGACGTCACATGACTCAAAGAAGAAAAATCCAATCTCCAATCGATACATAATCACTTATCCCGATTGTTTATCTTTTACTTTTAGTTTCAGGCTGAGACTTGATCGCTTTATTGTATTGTTTATGTATTTTATTGCGTATATGCGTGAACCTGCGCGCGCGCATGTGAACGTTTGTTTGTGTGTGTGTGTGTGTGTGTGTGTGCGCGCGCGCGTGTGTGTGTGTGTGTGTGTGTGTTTGTGTGTGTGTGTGTCTGTGTGTGTGTCTGCGTGTGTGTATGTGTGTCTGTGTGTGTGTGTATATGTGTGTGTGTGTATGTGTGTGTGTGTGTGTGAATACATTTATTTATAAATGAATACTTATGTGTGTGTGTGTGTGTGAATGCATTTGTGTGTGTGTGTGTGTGTGTGTCTGTGTGTGTGCGTGTGTGCGTGTTTTGTGAGTGTTTGTGTGTGTGTCTGTGTGTGTGTGTGTGTGCGTGTTTTGTGCGTGTGTCTGTGTGTCTGTGTGTGTGTGTGTGTGTCTGTGTGTGTGTATGTGTAGGTGTCTATACGGGAACCTAGGTGTTTGGGCAGGAACATATAGATGGTTTTTCCGGAACTTTGGAGGGAACCTTAGAACATGTTGCAGGATTTTCGGGAAGGTTCCAGGGAACTCTCCAACATTTTCTGAACCAAGACAGGTTCCCATAAAAGTACCAACAAATTTATGCAAATTTTATGAAATCGCAGTTATCTCCCTTTGACTAAGGTAAATATTTTCGCATTGGCACCAGTCTGTGCCCTTCAACTCGTCACTGTGTTGCCTTCTCTCTCTCTTGTTTGAGTTTGATTTTATTTTTATTTAACTTTTGATTTGAACTTAGTTTGTTTTTATTTGAATTTTTTAAATTTGAATTTTTTTATTTGATTTTATTTTGCCTTGTTTAATGTTTTTTGTTTGATTTTTTATTTGATAATTTTAATAGTGTTTTTGTTTGTTATTTTATTTGATTTGAATTTTGTTTGTTTGTTGACATTTTAGATTCTATTTTCATCTCCCTCGGGAGAAATTTCGGGCAGCCCTCTCAACGAAGGCAAACTCGCAACTTTGGAGTGCACCAGACCCAACCTAGTTAACATTATATTTTTTTTAGAATATTTTTGAGGGGGAGGGGGGGGGCAGACCGGAGAACCTGGAGTAAAGCCCCAAAATGTGGCCCGAGTTGAAAATGAAATAAAATTGTATTATTATCTCTCTATCTCTTAATGGAAACAAGAAGCGAAGTCTGTTAGCACATTGCGCTGGTTCGAATC
>NW_027128125.1:85000-96341 GCF_037325665.1 Littorina saxatilis
GAACGTTACGCGCCCAACTGTGTGGATTAGGCACCCGTTCATGGTGGTGGAGGCGTCATGGTGTGGGGGGCGATCAATACCGCTGGAAGGAGCACCCTGGTGCACGTCCAAGGGCGCATAACTGCCCAGCGATACGTGGAGGAAATTCTGCGCCCACACGCCCTTCCTCTTCTGGCTGACCAGGATGCCATATTCCAGCAGGACAACGCTCGCCCGCACACAGCACGACTCACCACCCAGTTCCTCACCGACCACCATGTCCAGGTGCTTCCCTGGCCATCCATGTCGCCAGACATGAACCCGATAGAACACCTCTGGGATGAATTGGACAGACGTGTGCGCAGGCGAGAAGAAGCGCCGGCAAATCACCGCGATCTATTGCAGGCACTTCAGGAGGAGTGGGACACCATCCCACAGCAAGATATCCGGCATCTGATCCAGTCCATGCCCAGAAGGTGCCGGGCAGTTGTTGCTGCTCAAGACAGTCACACCCCCTACTGACTTGACAGCCTCGGCACCCAATCGTATTGATTGACTGATTGATTTGAAGATGCAAATGAACTGTGTGTGCATTCAACTGTGTCCATACCAAATTTCAAACAAATAATCTAAATATTGGATTTTCTGTTAATTTTTTAGAAAAATAAAACAAATTTGGCAAGTAGCAACTATGCGTTTCTTTTTTTGAACAGTATATGTGCGCAGTCTTTGCTTTCGTTTACAATTATTCTCTGTAGATGTTCCAAGGACAGGTTGGAAGATTAGGCTAAGCCTAAAACCTTTATCCTTATGTAATAAAGTTCTGAGTTCTGAGTTCTGAGTTCTCTCTCACTCTCTCTAAACTTCGGTCCATCCGTCCTTCTCTCTCTCTCTCTCTCTCTCTCTCTCTCTCTCTCTCTCTCTCTCTCTCTCTCTCTCTCTCTCTCTCTCTCTCTCTCTCTCCCTTTCTCTCTCTCTCTCACTCTCTCTCTCTCTCTCTCTTTCTCTCTCTCCCTTTCTCTCCCTTTCTCTCGCTCTCACTCTCTCTCTCTCTCTCTCCCTTTCTCTATCTCTCTCACTCTCTCTCTCTCTTTCTCTCTCTCTCTCTCTCTCTCTCTCTCTCTCTCTCTCTCTCTCTCTCTCTCTCTCTCTCTCTCTCTCTCTCTAGGTCGCTGGCAGTTGGTGATCCAAACATCTCTCTCTCTCTCTCTCTCTCTCTCTCTCTCTCTCTCTCTCTCTCTCTCTCTCTCTCTCTCTCTCTCTCAACTTCAGTTACAAAATCAAATGAACCTTTAATTAGTAGTCGATAGTTTAGTACTATTTGTCACTTTTTTTAGAGGTGGTTTGACTGAGTTGCCGACTTCTCCGCTTTAATTCCTTTTCAGTTTTATCTGTACACTCTTCGTTTTCACGGGATATGTGTAACACTTTTCCCGACCTCGCACATGATGAACAGCATTCATTGGAGCGATATGTTTGGCTCACGAAGTGTAGCCTATGCGATCGTAACTTTGTCTGTCTGTGCGTGCGTGCGTATGTGCGTATGTGCGTATGTGCGTGCGTGCGTGTGTATGTCTGTGGTAGAAACTTTAACATTTCGTCATTTGAAGACGTCACATTATGGCGTAAGAGGGTTAGACGTCACGCGAAGGAATGTCTCGGTCATTGTTATTTTGAGCGGGCCGAGACTATTTGGCAGTCGTGTCTGTAAGTAGGCTACATGCAGACAGACAGATCTAGATCTAGTGTCTCTCTTTCTTGCACAGTGTCACCAATGCTTACTGTGTGTGTGTGTGTATGTGTGACGGAGTGATTGAGTTTGTGTTACTGTTTGTCGATTTCTTACGTGAGCCTTGAAGGCTTCGCCTCTTGTTTCACCGGGTTTTCATAAAATTGTTTTTCATGCCACGCTATTATCGATTACCTCAAAATAAACAAGTCGCGTAAGGC
This sequence comes from Littorina saxatilis, assembly GCF_037325665.1. NCBI lineage: Eukaryota > Metazoa > Mollusca > Gastropoda > Littorinimorpha > Littorinidae > Littorina > Littorina saxatilis. Next base: position 86,930 of record NW_027128125.1, read on the forward strand.
GAAAATACAACATTTAGTCAAGTAGCTGTCGAACTCACAGAATGAAACTGAACGCAATGCAACGCAGCAAGACCGTATACTCGTAGCATCGTCAGTCCACCGCTCACGGCAAAGGCAGTGACATTGACAAGAAGAGCGGGGTAGTAGTTGCGCTTAGAAGGATAGCACGCTTTTCTGTACCTCTCTTCGTTTTAACTTTCTGAGCGTGTTTTTAATCCAAACATATCATATCTATATGTTTTTGGAATCAGGAACCGACAAGGAATAAGATGAACGTGTTTTTAAATTGATTTTGAAAATTTAATTTTGATAATAGTTTTTATGTATTTAATTTTCAGAGCTTGTTTTTAATAAAAGTTTGAGTCAACTTTTGTCCACAGAATGTTTTTAATTTTTCAAAACAATCATCCGTATCAAGGGAATCATTGTGATTGAGACAAGATTTTAGGTTGTCTGCTAGCGAAATGAAGTGTTTGTTAAAATCATTTGGAGATATTTGTGAATGAGTATTGGTTGATCCCTTCCTAGATTTATCAAGAATTTCATTCACTGCTCGCCAGATTGTAGCTGTATCCCTTTTTTTCAGAAATCAGTTTATTAAAATATTCTGCCTTTGCTTGTCTCACTGTGTCTAAAACTTTATTTTTTTGCAGTTTATACTCTGTTTTCATGTTGCGCTCTTTAAAATAATCACGCATCGCCATAGCCTCGATAATGTCTGAGGTTAACCAAGGGGGGAGCTGGGGATGTTTCACTCTATGCTGACGTAGTGGTGCGTGTTTATCAATTATTGAACACAAAATATGGTGAAAAATATTGCAAGCGCCCTCTGCGTCACTACAATTGAATACGCTATAAAATGGGGCTTGGTTAAGGTCAAAGAAAAAGGCAGATTCATCAAAATACTTGAAATTTCTGTATTCGATTGTTGTGTGGCCTTTATGACGTGATTTTGGCAATCTAAGAGAAATCGAGCAAAAAACAGAATGATGGTCACTAAAACTGGAATGCACTACTTGCGCATTTGCAACGATATTCTTACTATCAGTGTAAATATGATCAATCAGGGTTGATGAAGTATTTGTTTCTCTTGTAGGGGTTTTAACCAGCTGATGAAGACCAAACAGAGCAGTGGTTGAGCACCACGTTGTTTGAGGCCTGAGTAGGTTAATGTTAAAATCGCCAAGCAATACAACATTCTCGTCACGAGCCTTCACTCTGTCCATCATAGAAACAAAATCATCAATCCACCTTGACGTTTCAGCAGGGTTACGATACACATAGCCAATAAGCAAGGGAGAGGATTTGTCATGTTTTAGTTCCAACCACATACATTCAACATTTTCATCTTCAAGATCAGTTCTACGTTTGACAATCCCAGCAATGGACTGATGAACATAAACAGCGATGCCTGTTTGGCCTACTCGTGCATTGTCCCGTCGTAAAACCGAATAATTCGGAATAATAACAAAGCTGTCTGAGATACGCGAATCTAGACGCGTTTCACTTACACCGAAGAGCTGTACCAGCTCTGGTTGCTGGTTTAGCAATACACAGACATCGTGTACTTTGTTGACTAAATGATAAATATTTACATGCCCTATACGGAGAACAGTGTTTGATGTTGTTGACATTAGGACGAAGTGCAATATTGTAACAAACAGCAGTAGATAATAAAGCAAGGAAAATCCGGAAATATGAGTATCCGGAGCAGTCAAAACAACAGTTCTAGTATATCATAAACGCACAAGGATTTCTCCAAGTAAATGTCAAGATTCCCACAACACGAATTATAGTTGCTATTTAGAACAGGATGATACAGGATGAGATAGCAGCACACAAAGGTATGCAATCAAAAATAAAGAAACAAATTGTTGCTTAAAAATGAAGGGTGACCGAACAAAAGGTAAAGCAAATCCCACAACAAACAATGGGATACTAGATAATATAAGCTTAAATGCAAGATGAACAAAACGTTCACAGAAATTAAGGAGACCAGCCGCTTTCTTTGCGGATGAAAATAAGCCAATGGCTTCAGGGCACGACACATACAATGCCGTCACTATAGCGTGACCGACCTGAGGCACGTATAAGAAGCGAGCACGTCCAAGTCAGGTCACGAATTTAGCTGTAGAACACAGTTAACAAAGTTAGTTTGAAGATTCCTCAATATGATGAAGGCAGCGCGATTATGCTCACACACAATGCAGGGCTGGTACACAGTTGAAGATCTATCCTTAAAGACACAGTCCACCTTTTCTCTTCTCACGGGTTTTGCTACGAAGCAAAAACAAAAGGGGTTTTAAACGTAGGTTCACAACTCCAGTTACCATAGAACACGAACCTGTGCACAATATCACGATAGTGATAAGTTTAGACACACAGAATCGTCACGGTAACTCACTTGCCCTTTTGAGTTCAGGAACTCGAACGGGCAAGAGAGAGAGAGAGAGAGAGACAGAGACAGAGAGAAACAGAGAGAGAGAGAGAGAGAGAGAGAGACAGACAGACAGACAGACAGACAGACAGACAGACAGACAGACAGACAGACAGACAGACAGACAGACCGACAGGCAGGCAGACAGACAGACAGACACAGACAGAGAGAGACAGAATCAAATGTAAAGCGAACTGTTCAAACCTGTTGCGATAATTAATGTACAGTTCAGTAAAATAAACTGTACTGTTAGTGCCCGACCCGACTCCCCAAACCTACGTCGCGGTTATCTGATGGCTCTCTCTACGTCGTGCCTCTGCGCGCCTCCATGACAGAGAAATGGAAGGTGAAAATCTCTGTGTCTGTTTGACTCTTAATTTTAAATACAATATCACGGAATATCTTACAAAGATTGTTGGTGATTCAAGGGTTTGTGTGCATGCTATAGTCCGACTAACGTGTCAATAGCGGACGTTTTTGGCGTTTTAATTTTTAGGAAAAATCAGACCTTTTGCCCAATCGGCTTCAAGAAGAAAACTTGTTTTATGACGATTAGTACTATCTTTTGGTGATAAGTTTTATTGTTTTTGAATTACCTTAGTAAATATTTGAGTGAGATGACCCAAAATCGGGTACATTTGTATCTCTCAAGCCTCAATGAGAGCATTGATGCATTTAACTGATTTTTAATTAATATAACGAGAGAAAAGACTTGCACAGGGCTCACACTTAAAATGTTGAAAACGAATAGTTTTATTACAAGATAGAACTAACGGCCCTCAACCCCTTTTTTTCTCTCAAGCAATATGTAAAAGTTGTTTCAATTTGTTTCCATTTAAAACGTCCGCTACTGGCACCTCAGTCGGACCATACATAACACTCTGCGACTCGCTCTATCTGAGAAGTAACTAAAGTGTTTTCTTTTAAAGTAATTTGTAACTCTCCGCTCCGCACGCCAATCAAAACAATTCCAAGGAGACGCCTACATCGTTCGGCAAAAAAACACCAAAAAACCCTGCCCCGAGCCAGGACTGAACTAGAAAAGGTTTCGATGACCGTGGGCGGAGCTTTGTGCAGAGGCTGATCACGTGGTCAGGTGAACCAATGGCAACGCGACCCTTTTACGGCCTCTCTATTGTCCAATGTGTGTACTCTATGACCCCTTGAAAACTTCAGCGATTGGTGTGAAGTGTCCTCTTTAGAGAGGGTGAGTTCAGCGGTTAATTACTTTTAACATACTTACCTGAACACATTCATTCCTTCCTTATAAACGATTCAGAGAAAATACCCCCCTTTCTATACACCCACCCCCTTGCATTTTGAAATATCCTAACATTATCTGAAATTGAAGCTGGCGTTAGAAAACATGACTGAAACCCCACCGCTGTTATTATCCTTCCCGATAAAAGAAGAGATACACGAAAATAACGGCCGTTTTCTCAAGGCATATATGTACATACGTGTCGAGGCTGTCCAAATGAAGTGCTACCTGAATTTAACTCTTTAAAAAAAACTAATATTGATTTGCTAGATTAACATAACATCGCTACCCGAACCGATTTTTATTGAAAATAAACACTTTTTTAAGCTCATATATAGACGACGCATATGTGTAGTAGGTTTGTCGGAACTTTGGCGGAGTAATTTGATAGAGTTTTTAGATTGTGTCAACGACTGTAGACGTGATGTAAGGCTACTCCCTAATGGACCAAGTTCCGTGGGACTGAAGAATCATCAACCGATGTGAACTGCTATTTGTTTAGGTGGATCAGTCTTTCCCCATCGGCAGCCCTGTAAGCTTACATTTACTGAAAAAAATCCTGTTTCATTTTTACATTTAGTCAAGTTTTGACTAAATGTTTTAACGTAGAGGGGGGAATCGAGACGAGGGTCGTGGTGTGTGTGTGTGTGTGTGTGTGTGTGTGTGTGTGTGTTTGTGTGTGTGTGTGTGTGTGTGTCTGTCTGTCTGTCTGTCTGTCTGTGTGTGTGTGTGTGTGTAGAGCGATTCAGACTAAACTACTGGACCGATCTTTATGAAATTTGACATGAGAGTTCCTGGTTATGATATCCCCAGATATATTTTTTCATTTTTTTGATAAATGTCTTTGATGACGTCATATCCGGATTTTCGTGAAAGTTGAGGCGGAACTGTCACGCCCTCATTTTTTAACCAAATTGGTTGAAATTTTGGTCAAGGAATGTTCGACAAAGCCCGGACTTTGGTATTGCATTTCAGCTTGGTGGCTTAAAAATTAATTAATAACTTTGGTCATTAAAATTCTAAAAATTGTAAAAAAAATATTCTTTTTATAAAACGATCCAAATTTACGTTCATCTTATTCTCCATCATTTGCTGATTCCAAAAACATATAAATATGTTATATTTGGATTAAAAACAAGCTCTGAAAATTAAATACATAAAAACTATTATCAAAATTAAATTTTCAAAATCAATTTAAAAACACGTTCATCTTATTCCTTGTCGGTTCCTGATTCCAAAAACATATAGATATGATATGTTTGGATTAAAAACACGCTCAGAAAGTTAAAACGAAGAGAGGTACAGAAAAGCGTGCTATCCTTCTAAGCGCAACTACTACCCCGCTCTTCTTGTCAATGTCACTGCCTTTGCCGTGAGCGGTGGACTGACGATGCTACGAGTATATACGGTCTTGCTGCGTTGCATTGCGTTCAGTTTCATTCTGTGAGTTCGACAGCTACTTGACTAAATGTTGTATTTTCGCCTTACGCGACTTGTTTATTTTGAGGTAATCGATAATAGCGTGGCATGAAAAACAATTTTATGAAAACCCGGTGAAAACATATCGCTCCAATGAATGTTGTTCATCATGTGCGAGGTCGGGAAAAGTGTTACACATATCCCGTGAAAACGAAGAGTGTACAGATAAAACTGAAAAGGAATTAAAGCGGAGAAGTCGGCAACTCAGTCAAACCACCTCTAAAAAAGTGACAAATAGTACTAAACTATCGACTACTAATTAAAGGTTCATTTGATTTTGTAACCAAGAATTTAGTTTTTGTTTTTAACGGCACCATTAAGTTAAAATGAAATGCATCTTTTCTGGTTCACATTTAAATAAATCAAAAAAAAAATAAAATACCTACCTTTCTTGTTTTTTTATTCACATTTAAATAGTGAGCATTATATCTTTTACACTTAACGAATACTGCATCCCGGTATCAGCATGCTTATTATACAATAAAATAAAAACAGCGCTAGCAAACCATAAACATAATTAATTTCCTTGTAAATCTGTTTTGCTTTTTTCTTTCTTTTTTTATTTGTGTGGGGTGTTTTTTTGCGTGTTTATTTTGGGGAGAGTCTTTTATTGTTCCTCAAAAGCTCTTTGGTCAATATCCCTTTAACTTTGAACTACCGTTCACTTTTAGGACAGAGTGCAATTCTTTTATTTTTGGACAACAACACTGTTGGGGTTGATGTACAAAATTGATGGTTGACTGATCAAAAGATCAAAATATTGTGTGCGATAAAAACAAAAAGCAAGTCTGTTCCTTTAAACCTTTCGTTTAACCAGCAGGTGACATTGTGGCATGGCACGGCCCCCGTTTGACCACCCAGGCTCTCCCTCGCCCACTTTGTCCCCGCAAGCTTTTTTGCTACCTTTTCTATATGGATGCACTGTCAATAAAATGTTTTGAGGCGAATTTGTCGTTTGCTTTCAAAAATAAGATAGTTAATTATCAGATCACCTTTGTGAAGGAGATACTAAAAACCGCACATAATTATTCAAAAAAAGTCGGATGCTTGGCGACAACTGCCGCTCCGACTGAAGGGCTATTTACTAAAAAGGAAGGTGGGGGGGCGGGGGTCCTGGGGAGAGGTGGAGGGATGGTGGGCAAAATGGGACAGAGCCGATACGATTACGATGTGAAGGGGGAGGGGGGCGCAGCAGCAGCAGTTCGTATGCACATGGTGGTCAGTAACTTTAGTAACACAAATCGACGTTTGATTTTAATCCCACACAGATGTGTTAATTTTTCTTTTGTTTTTTTCTTTTTTTCTGTCAGAAGAAAATGTATGAATGAAAAACGTGACAGGCTGGATAAAATGTATCTGAGGGAAACGTTATTTCTTTCAGGGTCCGCCTTTTTAAAAAAAAAAAAGCAGTGTTTAATTTTAACTTGATTTCATATACATTAATTTAAATCAGAAACGAAGAAAATATCGTAACACCGCAATATAACAGTGTCACAGAACCGTGAAACAATTCCGCGAAAACATTCTCTCAATGCTGACAATGTCTTGGTGCGTGGTTCTCACATGTGGTGTCCAGTTGTCCAGCTTAGCTAATTTAAATTCCGCGTGTGATGTTTTAAGTGGGCCTATTGGGACGAAGCTGAGTAGATTCGGGGTGCGAAAATCAGCAGATTCCACGATTTTATGATCCGCAGCAGAGACTGTCAAGTGCTCTTACCGTGCAAGACGTGACCAGTCGGTCGGATTGAGTCCAGGTGTGATTTTTCGCGTTCTACTTACAGGCGTTTTATCTCAGCTGATAACTCCTTGCCAAATGGTGGCGAAAACTCTCAATGAAAAGTGACATCGCATGCGTTGGGAAGACCGTGGGAAAATATTGAGACCTCAGAATATGGTCCTTTTAATTAGAGACGATTGACCAAAGCAAAAATAATACGACAACACATCATAGTGTGTGTGTTTTTGCACGCGGTCTGTTTCTCATAAGGCACGCAATAAGCACACCCCGGTCGTAAGGGAAAATAGCCTAATATGGACAACTGCCTGATATGGACCACCTCCAGTTCTGACAAACTAACGGTGCTATAGGTCTCAAAACAATTGTATTCGATGTATTCACCCTCTCTGGATAACTTGCACATATATATATAACATCAGAAATTGTGAAAGAAACAATTGAAAGTCAGCAGAGACTTTCTTCCGAGATTTGTTAAAATCTCTTAGCAGAGTAAGAGAGAGAGAGAAAAACAAGTATCCCTTCACAGACATTGGGAGCATCAGACCCTCCTCAGGGGGGACCCAGACTTACAAAGCAAAGTCCCTTTGTGGGGGACGTATCACAAGGAAGTCTAGTCCTGAGGAGGACCATTGTTTTTGTACCTAGACCAGACACGTGTTTCGACACTATTGAATTATCAATCAATCAATCAATCAATGAGGCTTATATCGCGCATATTCCGTGGGTACAGTTCTAGGCGCTCTGCAGTGATGCCGTGTGAGATGAAATTTTATACGGCCAGTAATTGCAGCCATTTCGGCGCATATTTACCTTTCACGGCCTATTATTCCAAGTCACACGGGTATAGGTAGACAATTATTAACTGTGCCTAAGCAATTTTGCCAGGAAAGACCCTTTTGTCAATCGTGGGATCTTTAACGTGCACACCCAATGTAGTGTACACGGGGGGGGGGGGGGGGGGGGGGGGGGGGGGGGGGGGGGGGGAGTTCGGACACCGAAGAGAGTCTGCACACAAAGTTGACTCTGAAATAAATTTCCGCCGAACCTGGGATCGAACTCACGCTGACAGCGGCCATCTGAATACAAATCCAGCGCGCTACCAACTGAGCTATATCCCCGCTATATATATATACAATATATATATATATATAGAATGACGTCAATATAACTTTATATATATATATGCAGAAACACAAACCTTAAAACCGTCAGGCTTTTTTCGTTTGTGCACTTTTGGAGCGTTCACTCTAAATTTGACGCCTAGTAACGGATTAATTTCTGTCCACAACCAAGGCTGTTAATTATCACACACACATTTCTACATATGACAGCAAAGACCGTATTTGTTACATTTTAGCAGTGTTGACCCCGAGTTTCTACTGCAAAACAAAAAAATAAAAAAATACAGCAACATCTCAAAGTACGTGTGTGTCGCCTAATATTGACCACCATCAACTCAACTGAGAACATAAACGGTAAAGGCTAATTTGATTAATTCAGATTGGTGAAAATAACCTATAACTAGTCCTCGAGCTTTCAAAAAAAAAATCATTTCATTTTCATTTTCATTACTTTATTGTCCCATCACTGGGAAATTCGGGTCGCTTCCTCTGAGTGGAAAGCTAGCAATCAATCAATCAATCAATGAGGCTTATATCGCGCATAATAATTTATTCCGTGGGTACAGTTCTAGGCGCTCTGCAGTGATGCCGTGTGAGATGAAATTTTATACGGCCAGTAACGGAGTCGCGCTACCCAGGCTTCTGCGTGTTAAGGTGTATTCAGCCACCTGCACTTGTGGCAGAATGACCAAGGTCTTTTACGTGCCATTGCGGTGACACGGGGGTGGGACATGGTTTCCGTCTTTGGGTCTGCACATACAGTTGACCCGTGTCCGTCCCGGCCTGAAATCGAACCTGCGACCTTCCGATCACAAGTCCAGTGCTCTACCAACTGTTCTTCTTTTTGTAGACGTTGATAATGTCATTTACTTTCACTCTGTGTTCAATAAGTTTCTTTAGTTTGCTGTTGTACTTCAAATAATATTCTCAACAACCCGAAACAGATACATTTAAAGCATCTTTGAATTAATCTGACTTGCACACTAAGTTGTATTCTGTTATTTTGAGGTATAGGGGTCTTTTTACAGTGATTCGTGAAGGCCTCTTTACAGGTTCATAGTAGGCGCCCATGCTCCTAATATGGACCATTTGTCTGTATTTAATTGTTGCTGGATGTTTATCAAAGCTAATTCACTTTAATTAGGCCTAATGGTTAACATAAGAGAGAAGGACTACCAAACACAAAATAAAAACAAAATCTGATCTTTGGTGATTGAAATACAAATTCAGCATATCCTGAGTCCCGCTTCATACAGAAAAAAAGACAATTCTACATCGTAGATCGGCTCGCGAGAAAAAAAGAGATATTTAATCAATAATTAATGGAAAGAGCAAAGTCTACTCTCCTTGTGTGTAAAGTTTAAAGCCAATTGGAT
>NW_027128126.1:0-25000 GCF_037325665.1 Littorina saxatilis
GCTATATATATGCACTCCGAGTGTATACAGGATCCATGGGTCTGTATACACTCCTACAATGAAAAGCTCTGTTACAAATCTGTAGCCAATGAAATGCCCCCTAACAAGTCGTTAGGAAGTAGCCAATGAAAAATCAGTCTGACGTATGGACTATCTCTTTTTCGGAGTGTCGAGGGTTGGCAAATTATGGACGTTCACATAGTATACAACCGTTTCTAGGTTGATACGCACTCCAAGTGTGTTCGAACTCCGACAATAAACTGCCGTGAAGTATCACTATCAGTATCAGTTTCGTGTGTGTGTTTGTTTTTGTCTGTGTTTGATCCCAACGTACTTTAATTGATACCATGAATCGAAAGTGAAGAGTACCTTTGCAAAATGGTGTTGAATGACGCTCAGAGTGTTGATGCAGTTCAGTGTCTGGTGTTTTGACTTATTTAAGTACACCCCCAGAATGTAATCAAGGCCGTGCAGCATCAGATTGTTTCCATTTCTTTGTACTCTTATAATCAACTGCTCTGCGTTCCTATCGCAAAGTGGTGTCGAATGGCAAATTCGCTTTGCGACCGGAAGTTAACGCCGAGTGCGTATGGCAATTGCGAAATTAATTACTTACAGTTTCAGTGTTTCATTGACTGCCGACGCCAAACTGTTGTGTTGTGTTTTCCTTAATCTCAACCAGTTGATTTTGTGTATGTGTGCAGCTGCAGCCTGGCATTACAACTGTGTAAGGTGAGAGAGACTGTGCTGATTATTTCCACAGACCCAGCGCACAATGTGTCTGATGCCTTCAGCCAAAAATTTTCCAAGGTGCCAACCCTTGTCAAAGGATTCACGAACCTCTATGCGATGGTGAGATTTTGATATATTGGCTAGTTAAGTTTTTGTCTTTAATGAACAAGATTGTATGTATCCATGCTTGAAGATGGAATCGGACTTTCAAAACGTTGAACTTTAAAGATTTTCTTGTTTTCCTTTCCAGTATACTTTTTGTCCACATATCATAATGATGATTCTTAGTAAATCTTACTAGTTAAACGTAAAGCATGAAACTAGCCAAGAAGAAGTCAGGAATTTATGAATCATAAGATGATTTCCTGGTATATTTTTTTATATAAATTTACAATACATCTCACTCTCACTCTCAGGAAGTTAAACTGAACAGCTGAGAGTTAGAGCAGTAGGCATTTGAAGATCTTCTTTTCTGATTTAATTTTAAGATTTCTCAGCTTTTATGTGATGCACATATTTTTTATCTTTGTGATTCACATATTTTTATCTTTGTTTTGCATACAGGAAATTGATCCAAACTTGGGGCTGTCTGAATTGCCTGATGAATTCTTCGATCAAGGTAAGGTTCTATCTTTGTGCGGGTGTGCAGGTGTTTTTTGTGGTTGTCAAGCTGAATATTTGATGAATGTTACTGAATATTATTATTACTGAGTACTTAATTATTATTTCTAGGGTTTTTGAAGACTGAAAAATGTAGGTGCTTGTCAAAAAGGTTATTTGGTAATGGTATAGAAAATACTCTGATAGTGATAGTGATACAGTCACGACCTTGCTTTGAAGAAAGGCTATTTGCTGCTTGAAGAGACCTTGAGGTTGAATTATGAATGTGAGTACATGTACCTTAGACAGAAGGAAAGGATAGACCTTTATAAATATGGTTTGTCATACATAACGACTTGAAACAAATCTCATAATAGACGATTTTCGAATTGTATCGCATGTGGAAGAGTGAATACCCTTGCCAAAACCTCTGACAAAGATTGGGGGGGGGGGGGGGGGGGGAGGCAATCATTAGCGATGGGTGTGTTGGAAACACATGCTCCTGACCAATCACTAGTGTCGGGTGTGTCGGAAACATGTAGACAGGAGCAGCGTGTTTCCGACACACCCCTTGTTAGTGATTGGCCCCTCCAATGTTTGTCAGAGGATTGGCAAGGGTATTCACTCTTCCAAAACCCATACAAACCCCACAGAGGTTTTTTTCTGGATTTGTCTATTGAGAAACCTGTTTCTCTCTGTTTGTGTAGCCGACGCGATGACTGTGGGACGTAACATGGTCCAAGACTTGCTTGGTTCATTCCCTGGTATTGACGAAGCCATGAGTTTTGCAGAGGTCATGAAGTAAGTGCTGGGGCAAATTGAGTGTCAGAATTATCTCTTTCACTCACAGTGGGGACCTTGGAGGCCAGTGCACGAAGCAAACCTGGGGAACACCCAAATGATTGCTACGCAGCTGCGGGCTCTGGTTGGTTAAAACAAAGATTTGAGATGATGAGACGAAAAACCGAGGTCCCTTCGTGTACACCACATTGGGGTGTGCACGTTAAAGATCCCACGATTGACAAAAGGGTCTTTCCTGGCAAAATTGTATAGGCATAGATAAAAATGTCCACCAAATACCCGTTTGACTTGGAATAAAGGCCGTGAAAGGTGAATGCTCGCCTAAAAGGCTACTGAGCTTTACTGGCCGATGTGAATGCGTTATACATTGTGTGTAAAAAATGTCTGTTGTTCTGTCTGTCTGTAAAAAATTCTATTTCAAACGGCAGAAATTAATATGTAAGCGCCTAGGGCTATATCTAGATTAGGCGCATAAAACATGATCACAATAATAATAATTTGTTGTCATTTCAATCAGTCAAACCCTGTGGTTTCTTCCCAGCCACTTGGGTGGTACCCAGTTTCACTACGTGCACCTCTGCCCCAGACCTGTCTGCCCTTACTATTTTAGAGTAATTTATTACTATTGTTTAGGCTTTTGGGGGGAAATATACTCCATTTAAGACTAAGTCCAGACTACGATTTTCAAATGTGCTTCAAATTAGGTTTGTGTTGCTAATGTTGGCGTTTGTAACCACTGGGTTACTATTTTGGTCATCAGATTACTATTTTTTTTACTTGACCATTACTCTTGTCAAGTGTTGGGTGTAAACTGAGGTCTGCAGCCATGATTTTCTTACAACTCTTTCTTTTTTTAGCAAATTAAAAGGGGTGTGACCACATACTGTATTTGTAAACCAAAACAATTCACAGAATACTGTTAGTAAGTCAAAGTGTGTGTGGGTAGAAAAAAAGCCTGGCTAATTGTCATATGGAAATTGGTAATAATGATATGAGAGTGATATGATGTGAAAACCAAAGAAGAACGTTTCCAAACAGAAAGTCTAGTCGGTGAACGTCACACTAAATTGTGTATGATGACTATGACTAGGAGTCAATTTTGCCAGAAGGAGATGCTCCTGTATCTATCTATATATATATATACTTGTGTGTGTGTGTGTGTGTGTCCGCGATGCACGGCCAAAGTTCTCGATGGATCTCTTTCAAATTTGGTGGCCATATTCAGGTACACCCCGGACACAACCTGGTTGATGAGATATTTCAAGACGTGCTCTCAGCGCGCAGCGCTGAACCGATTTTAGTTTTTCTCTGGATCCATTCCCAGTAACTCTTCCTTATCTTCTCCAGTGTTTTCAGCGTTTATCTCCCTTCCTTCGTGTGGCGTCAATCCATATTCCTGTTTCTATTTTTAGAAGGTCACTGTCGACAACGCTCAATCCATATTCCCGTTATACTATTTTTAGAAGGTCACTGTCCCGGCAAAGCCGGGTATTACTCGTCCTTATCTTCTCCAGTGTTTTGCACGTTTATCTCCCTTCCTTCGTGCGGTGCGCCGGAAAAGCCGGCGTACACCCGGCAAAGCCAGGTCCCCGGCACAGCCGGGTATTCGGCTCGACTTCTTCCCGGCGAAGCCATACCCGGCGAAGCGGGTATTCATCTAGAAGGATTGCTTTAACACTTTTAAACTAATGCAATCCCCTTTTGAGACCTCAAAAAGTCTTAGAAAAATCGGGTCATAAAAAGGAGGTAGATTCACAGAGATTATGGACAATAACTTCTGAGAAGGCAGTGTCTTAAAAGGGTGGAACGACGGGCGCAGTGGCGTGGTGGTAAGACGTCGGCCTCCTAATCGAGAGGTCACGAGTTCGAATCCTGGTCGCTGCCGACTGGTGGGTTAAGAGTGGAGATTTTTCCGATCTCCCAGGTCAACTTATGTGCAGACCTGCTAGTGACTTAACCCCCTTAGTGTGTACACGCAAGCACAAGACCAAGTGCGCACAGAAAAGATCCTGTAATCCATGTCAGAGTTCGGTGGGTTATAGAAACACAAAAATACCCAGCATGCCTCCCCTGAAATCGGCGTATGGCTGCCTGAATGGCGGGATAAAAAGTTTAAAACGGTCATACACGTAAAAATCCACTCGTGCTAAAATAAAAAACATGAGTGAACGTGGGAGTCTAAGCCCATGAACGAAGAAGAAGAAGAAAAAGGATGGAACTGGAATTCTTAATTGGGGGGGGGCTCTACAAAGGGGGATTCCATTGTAACAAATCATGGCTGAACTTTTCTGTCTGTTATTTCTGTCAGATATGAGGTGGGAGTGGAGGGGCTATTAGTTTTGAGGACCAATTACCTTGCCTTGAATCAAAAAAGTGGAATTTACGGGGGATCAGTCGAAAGGCCAATTTTGTCAATATTCTGGCCTGTAAATGTGCCTGAGCCTTTTCTTGTATCATTTAATTCTCTTTCAGATTGGTGCGTACAATGAACTTCTCTGTTGTGGTGTTTGACACGGCACCCACTGGCCACACTCTGCGACTGCTGTCTTTCCCCAGCGTCATTGAGAAAGGGCTCGGCAAGCTCATGAGACTCAAGAACCAGATTGGCCCCTTCATTTCTCAGGTTTGTCTTAACTTGGACACAGTTGGTGTGTGTTCACGTTTGTTTGTTCGTCTGTCTTTTACCAGTTTGAACTGCTTGTTCTGTTTGTTTCAAGTTTGTGTTTGTTTTGTGTGTGTTTGTGTGTGTGTGTGTGCACGTATGTGTCTGCCTGCCTTGTCTGGGTATGCGTTTAACCTGTTGGGGATGAGGGAGAGTATTTGGAGGGGGTTTAATGACCTTCTACCATCGTTTCAGTTTGTAAGTTGTTGTAACAATGCCTGGGATTGAGAGCAGTATGATATCTTTCTAGGCAAACGACTAGTAGCTTGTTTCTTACTTTCTATCTGTTTATTTATTTATTTGTTTGTTTATTCACTTACAGTTGGGTGGAATGCTAGGCATGCAAGATGTTAATGGCGACCAGATGTCCTCCAAGTTTGATGATATGATGTCCACAATTAAGCAGGTCAACGAACAGTTCAAAAATGCTGTGAGTTGAATTTCAATTCTCTGTGTGTGCGTGTGTGTCCGAGTGTGTGGGTGTACTTGCTTGCATTTGTGCATCTTTGTACGCCTGTTTGTGTCTTGTCTGTTTTCCTCTCTCCTTCTCTCTCTCTCTCTCTCTCTCTCTCTCTCTCTCTCTCTCTCTCTCTCTTTCTCCCTTTTCCCTCTCTCTCTCTCTCTTTCTCCCTTCTCTCTCTCTCTCTCTCTCTCTCTCTCTCTCTCTCTCTCTCTCCCTTCCCCCCTCCCCCTCTCTCTCTCTCTCTCTCTCTCTCTCTCTCCCTTCCCCCCTCCCCCCTCTCTCTCTCTCTCTCTCTCTCTCTCTCCCTTCCCCCCCTCCCCCTCTCTCTCTCTCTCTCTCTCTCTCTCTCTCTCTCTCTCTCTCTCTCTCTCTCTCTCTCTCTCTCTCTCTCTCCCTCACTTACTGGTTCCCAGTACATTATGTCTTTCTTTTACTTCAACTGTTTTCTTTACTTTACTTCCAGTCTCTACCCTTTGACCACATCTCTGAGCCCAAAGGCACTCTTTCTCTTTTTCAGTGCTCTCCCCTGTCCCTTGGACTGATGTGTTTCCTTTCACTGGCCAGAATGTCATTTAGAAACCCTTTTTTAGACCATCCCAAATTGTGAGAAAATTGGGTCTTGAAAGAGAAGAAGTCTTAACAAGTCGCGTAAGGCGAAAATACAACATTTAGTCAAGTAGCTGTCGAACTCACAGAATGAAACTGAACGCAATGCAACGCAGCAAGACCGTATACTCGTAGTCCACCGCTCACGGCATAGGCAGTGAAATTGACAAGAAGAGCGGGGTAGTAATTGCGCTGGGAAGGATAGCACGCTTTTCTGTACCTCTCTTCGTTTTAACTTTCTGAGCGTGTTTTTAATCCAAACATATCATATCTATATGTTTTTGGAATCAGGAACCGACAAGGAATAAGATGAAAGTGTTTTTAAATTGATTTGGAAAATTTAATTTTGATAATAATTTTTATATATTTAATTTTCAGAGCTTGTTTTTAATCTGAATATAACATATTTATATGTTTTTGGAATCAGCAAATGATGGAGAATAAGATGAACGTAAATTTGGATCGTTTTATAAAAAAAATGTGTTTTTTTACAATTTTCAGATTTTTAATGACCAAAGTCATTAATTAATTTTTAAGCCACCAAGCTGAAATGCAATACCGAAGTCCGGGCTTCGTCGAAGTTTGCTTGACCAAAATTTCAATCAGTTTGGTTGAAAAATGAGGGCGTGACAGTGCCGCCTCAACTTTCACGAAAAGCCGGATATGACGTCATCAAAGACATTTATAAAAAAAATGAAAAAAACGTCTGAGGATATCATACCCAGGAACTCTCATGTCAAATTTGATAAAGATCGGTCCAGTAGTTTAGTCTGACTCGCTCTACACACACACACAGACACACATACACACACATACACACATGCACATACACCACGACCCTCGTCTCGATTCCCCCTTCTACGTTAAAACATTTAGTCAAAACTTGACTAAATGTAAAAATGGAGGTAAATGTACAGGTCTACATCATGAACAGAAAGTCTCGGAGAGCAGCTTCTTTAATAGATAACAAGTTTACCAAACATGAATATCTGAGAATGCAGAAGCAAAGCCTATTATTTCAGTTTGCTACAAGGGCATAAGAGTGTCAAACTTGTTCTTCTTCTAACTGTATCCTATTTAACGATTTACTTGACTCTATTGCAGGAATGGACAACATGTATGTGAATTTACATCACTGAGTGTTATTCGTTAAGACCATCTATAAACTTCAATAATCTTCTTGATTTCTTGCAGGACCAGACAACATTCGTCTGTGTGTGCATCGCCGAGTTCCTGTCGCTGTACGAAACAGAGCGCCTGGTGCAGGAGCTGACCAAGTACGGCATCGACACGCACAACATTGTGGTCAACCAGCTCAACATGCACAAGTCAGGAGACTGCCGTCTGTGCATCGCTCGACAGAGGATACAGAGGAAGTATCTCGATCAGGTCGGTCAACAAAATGGTTCATATTGCAGTGGTCGTCTTTGTATGATAATGTTTCCAAGTTCACAGCGAAAGCCTCTGGGTGGGAAAACAGGGTAGAGCACTGGACTTGTGATCCTAAGGTTGCAGGTTCGAATCCCGGCAGGGACGGACACGGGTCAACTTTATGTGCAGACTCAGAGATGGTATCCATGCCCCACCCCTGTGGCACATAAAAGACCTCGGCCATAAGTGCAGGTGGCTGATTACACCTAAACACGCATACACCTGGGTAGCATGACTCTTGTTGCTGCTAGCTTTCCACTGGGAGGAAGCGGTCCGAATTTCCCATCATTGGGATAATAGAGGAAATTAAATTGAATAAAAATGAAAACAATTGCCTTGTTTTACTGTTATTGCAGATTGACGACCTGTATGAGGATTTCCACGTGACGAGGCTGCCCTTGCTGGAAGACGAGGTGCGAGGAGTGGAGAAGCTCCAGCCTTTCTCCGAGTACCTTCTGCACCCGTTCAAACCTGACTAGCGCTTACCTCTCTCATCGCCCTGACTATTGCAGCCTGGACTGTGTACATGGGGGAAAATGTCAAATAATTATCGTGGCAGTGTAATTATTTTGTTACGGGAACTCCTTTTGTGTGATTTTGTTTGGTGTTGTTTTGTTTGGAGAGTTCTTGGTTTGTTCTTGTTGTTGTTTTTGTTAGTGGGTTTTTTCTTCTCCGAAAGTGTGTGAGCTGAATATGTGTTGAGGCTTTTCTTGTGGTAATGCATGTGTGTGTGAGCTCCTGAGTATGTGCGTGTCTGACTCTAGGTTTATGAATGGTTTGAAGGAACGGGATCTTTCACGGTAAGCCAAATGTCACAGAAAGTTATCAAGGATTTTGGTTCTGATGAATTCCTCTTTACCTCCTGCGGGTTAGGGGGAAGAATTTACCCGATGCTCCCCAGCATGTCGTAAGAGGCAACTAACGGATTCTGTTTCTCCTTTTACCCTTGTTAAGTGTTTCTTGTATAGAATATAGTCAATTTTTGTAAAGATTTTAGTCAAGCAGTATGTAAGAAATGTTAAGTCCTTTGTACTGGAAACTTGCATTCTCCCAGTAAGGTAATACATTGTACTACGTTGCAAGCCCCTGGAGCAAAT
This sequence comes from Littorina saxatilis, assembly GCF_037325665.1. NCBI lineage: Eukaryota > Metazoa > Mollusca > Gastropoda > Littorinimorpha > Littorinidae > Littorina > Littorina saxatilis. Next base: position 8,393 of record NW_027128126.1, read on the forward strand.
TTTTGATTAGTGCTTTTGTGAACAAGAAAGAATTGACAAGTGGCTCTATCCCATCTTCCCCCTTTCCCCGTCGCGATATAACCCTTCGTGGTTGAAAACGACGTTAAACACCAAAGAAAGAAAGAAATTCCTCTTTATTCCGATATAGTACACACCTATTTCAAGTAATTATTTTGAAACTTAGGGACTCAAAAAAATTGTATATTATGTCCATTTCTCTTTCCAACCTAATTTACAGAGTGCCAGTACTTTATGCATAAGGTAATTCATTTTTAAAGATACTCACTGACCATTGTAGAACTATACAAGAAATTCTCATGTTTGCATGGCCAAGTATGATGTCATATTTGAAACTAAAGGTATTGCAATAAAGGGTAATCCTTCATCTTTTTTCTCATAATGCAGAAATGCCAAAGTGTCTGGCTTCTCAATTTTTATGCTTTATTGAATACACTGAATGGGGCAGGGGTGCGAACTGTACGTACAAATTAAAGCAGCTTAAAGTATTTAAAGGGAGGAAACTTATGCACATATTAAAGGAACATTTGGTAAAGTAGATTGGCTTTCGTGAACTGCGCTGAGAGTAAAAATCCTCAACTCCAGATTTTACATCTATGACACAAAATTGAAAAAGTAGTACTCTATTTTGCCATTGAGTAAACGGTGGTACCTCCCATGCAGTGACCATCTGATGAGAGAACACCTCTCAACAAAGGACACTTTCTGTTGCCCCTCAATCTATAAACTTGACTGGATTTGACCTGCACAGATACCACTGTATTTCAAAATGAATAAGTTGGAAATGGATATGGTTGCTGTAAGCTGTGTGCATGTTTGTGTATTTATTTATGTGTGTCTCTTTGAGTGTGTGTGTGTGTGTGTGTGTCTTTCTGCATATATATATATATATATATATATATATATCTGTAGATGAGTGCATACACATGAGTTTGTGCTGTGTTGCCCCTGCAGTCATCTTTTTGAACAAGTTGATATGTGTTCTGCCGACACATGTATGGATCGACAAGCATGAAAGTGGACATATACTGTTAGTGTGTATCTACACCCACTTACCTTGCGTACACTTTGAAGTTAATGTTCCAATTGTTTCTGTGTCCTTCCTCCGAAATTTGCGTGTGGCAGCCTAAATGGCGTGGTAAAAACCGTCATGCATGTAAAAACCAACTCGTGCAAAAACATAGGTGAACACGGGAGTGTCAGCCTAAGATCGAAGAAGAAGAAGTTTCTGTGTCCTTGAATTCATTACAATCATAATGTTGTTTTTTACCTGCACTCTCACAACCTGTTTGGAGGTCGTGCATTTCTGCCAGTATCCATGTAAACATTATCTGGTTTTGTTTTTGATTCAGTGTGGAGTGTTGGACGAATCTAGCACAATCTGACCAACCCCCCCGCGGCTTAAGGGGAAGAATTTACCCGATGCTCCGCAGCATGTCGTAAGAGGCGACAAACGGATTCTGTTTCTCCTTTTACCTTTGCTAAGTGTTTCTTGTATAGAATATAGTCAATGTTTGTAAAGATTTTAGTCAAGCAGTATGTAAGAAATGTTAAGTCCTTTGTACTGAAAACTTGCATTCTCCCAGTAAGGTCATATATTGTACTACAATGCAAGCCCCTGGAGCAATTTTTTTGATTAGTGCTTTTGTGAACAAGAAACAATTAACAAGTGGCTCTATCCCATTCCCCCCCTTTCCCCGTCGCGATATAACCTTGAACGGTTGAAAACGACGTTAAACACCAAATAAAGAAAGAAAGAAATCTGACCAAGTAAGGGAGAGCACCAGTGACAAAATCTAACAGTCAAAGGAAAGTAAGCGCTCTAAATATATATATACAACAATGGTAAGTGAGAGGTAATGCTGAACCAGTAAGTATCCTGGTAACTGAGAGACTGTAAGCATTGAAGTAAACAAACAACTTTTATCCGGAAAGAGTTTAAAAGAAAGTAGTTAATTTCAGTGCTTTTTCTTCTCTCAGTTGCCAGGAAACTGGTTCCCCATTTTTGTCTATATCTAGAGCATCGCCCATTGTGGGAATTTCATTTGCAGGTTCACCTATTACAGATAAAGGCAGTTGAATTCTACCCCTACAGCGGGGATATAGCTCAGTCCATGATTGTCAGTCATGGTAGCCTATTAACAAAACATCTCAATTTGCCACTGCTGCCTCTGAGCAGGTAAAATCTGTATTTCATCACAGCAGTGATACCAGGTGTACATATAGTTCTGCATACTGTAATGTAAACAGCATATTTATTAATAGTTTAAGAATGTACTGGCAACCTGTTACATTTCCTGGCTGTCATTTATGTCTATAACTTGCAATGATGACAGGGTTTTCCAATTTTTTTTTTTTTTACTTTCATGATATTTGGGCATTTGAATATTTAATTAAAAAAGTCAAGAATGTGTGCTTGTTTTAATTCTAGAGCCGTCTGACAATTTTGTCGAAGTTTCTTATACTCGTTGGTTCATTTTATTTTGTTTATAATGTCTGTAGCTGTTGCAGTCAGCGTTTGTTCTTTAGGACTTCACTTATTTTCAAATGTTATTTTTTTATTGTCATAAATTTGTGTGGTTTAAATTTTGGAGAGAGACATTGTGAATAGTGGGGACTATTTATAGGGATCTGAGACAAGTTTTTGTTCATCAGTTAGTAACGGTTTAACCAAAATTAAATGAACCAAATTTGAAATAAAGCAGTGGCTTAGACATTCGACATACAGCTAGCTACATACTGTCAAGCGTCCAGAGTCCATGTCGAACTTTCTGTATGACCGAGAAAAGAAGAAATAAAGCACTCAAACATGACTGGGAGAAGACGTTAGGAAGGACTAGTGAGGAAGTTTTTCTTCTCTTTGAGAATAAAAATTGATTTTACCAAATTTTATTGCACAGCTGTGTGTGTGTTGTATGTGGGTGAATGTTTGTGTGTGTGTGTGTGCGTGCATGCATTTGTGTGCGCATGTATGTGTGTGTGTGTGTCGAGGGGGGGGGGGGGGGGGGGGCCATGCAGAAAATGCAACTAATAAAGAACTGAACATGAAATATTTTATCATTATGTAATGCACTTGTCCATACAAACACAAAGGCACGTGTACACATCTACACATATCAACTCGCACATACAGAAGCACTATCTATGAATATCACATTTACATGTATAACAAAAAATACACAAGCAAAAGCAGCATCCCTTTTGAGAAATATGTTTGCAGCTTGTAAAATATATTAATGTGACGCTACAGAAATGACAGATTTGTAATTGGATACCTTAAAAATAGTGATACGATTTAAATGATAAAGTTGCATTACACAGACGCACGCACGCACACACACACATATATATATTGATTCTCCTCTCTCTCTCTCTCTCTCTCTCTCTCTCTCTCTCTCTCTCTCTCTCTCTCTCTCTCTCTCTCTCTCTCTCTCTCTCTCTCTCTCTCTCTCTCTCTCTCTCTCTCTCTCAGTGTTCAATGTTCAGTGTTCTCTCTCTCTGTGACACATACAGTGTTTTAAGCGTCATTCAGCGTATCACGAACTGTACAAGCAGCGCGTCTAACATTGGATTTGGTTTAAACAGTTTTTTATTCAGTTGCATAAATACAAAGCCGTAGTTGAATGTTATAATAATGGAGCACAACAAGATAAACTTACAAATGTGCTCTTAGAAACAAACGAGTAATGTGGCGGACGATATTGTAAATGCATGATATTTAAACAAAGAAAAACAAGAACAACGACAACGAGAACTTTTGCAACAGTGGTACGGAAAACTCACACACACACAACACACACACACACACACACACACGCACAATGACACACACACACGCACACACACACACACACAGAGGACAATCAGATACAGGGAGAGAGAGAGCGAGAGAGAGAGAGAGAGAGAGAGAGAGAGAGAGAGAGAGACATTGGCATTGGATTTACTGGTGAATGATATATCCTGTTTGCTATCTCTTCAGTCATCGTTCAATACATCACAACGGTAGACACGCACATATGGCTTCAGGAAGCAAGCGGAACTAAGACACACTATATCCTTCCTGTGTTAAATGGAAATAAAAGAACACGGATCCGATCAAGCTTTGCATGGGAGATAAAGGCCATCCACCTTAATTGACACTTCAGGGAAGACCTACTCAAAACCTACACTGTGACGGCCTGGCCCCTTCCTGTGCAGATTGGGAAGAGTGTGTGTGTGTGTGTGTGTGTGTATGTGTTGGCCGGTGTTTATGGTGGGATAACTCGACTCCCGCGCGATATTTGGCGCTTTACTTCGCCGCACATCGTTTTAATTCGACGTCGAAAGAACACGTCAATAATGAGTGTTTTTATTTTTTTTTCTTCTCAAACAGTATTCTTAAAGTCTAAAACATGTTTACACTCGCCCTCCGTTTCTGTAGCTTTAGAAATAAACAAGTCCAGATATAACACATTTTTCGTCATTTGCGGCAAATGTCCAGATATCCCCCCCCCCCCCCCCCCCCTCAAACACGTATATGTGTGTGTTTGTGTATGTATGTAGGCCTATATGTGTGTCTGTGTGCACTGATGCGCGAGCGCACACACACACACACACACACACACTCACACACACACACACACATAATATTAATGGGAGGAAAAACCGAATTGATCGGCTGACCCTTTCATGGAACTAGTATGATCCGGATTTTCCCAACCGAGACCGAAACTGAACAACAGCGGTTCAGAGGTGAATCCAGCTGGGTTTTCCCTTATAGATCTATGCGCCTTCAGCTATAATTATTATACAGTGACACCACTGTATACAACGCGACCTTCACGTACAGGAACCAGAATTTAACTGATCCAATTTACTTTCAAGTGGGTGTGTATCCGTCCTTCTTTCAACTCACGACTCGACCCCGTTAAATGGGAGTTCCACAGTCAAAACACATATTTTTAGTTTATTTTATTCTGAAATTTGGAACGTTGGCAGTTTCTTTGTCTTTGGAGTACAACGGTGTTTACCATCCATGATCGTATCAAGCTCTATATAATATACATTAATTGCACTGCGTATCCAACAAAAGGCCGGTGTAACACGAAATTTTTACTCCACGAGAAATTTACTCCGGAGTAAATATTTCGTACGAAATTCTTACTCCGAGTACACTTTTCGTACGAGAAAAGAACTCCCCAAGGCACGAAAAAATTACTCCCTCCACGAAATTTTTACTCCCCATTTTTTTTACTTCCAGAAAAAATCTCGTACGCAAAAATGGGATGCGGGCGAAGGGATAATGCCAATAAGTGATCTCGCGCACACGAATGTCGCGCTACCCTCCTTCCACCCCTTCCACCACCAAGAGTTTAACAGGGGACAAGGGAGTAAACATGTCGTACACCTGGCATGGGAAGTATGATTGCTCGTGTTGGGGTGAAGTAATTTATTCGTTATTTATTCGTCAGGGGAGTAACATTTTTGTACGAAATGTTTACTCGGAACTCACCTGTCTTGGGGAGTAATTTTCTCGTGCAATGGGGGAGTGCTTTTTTCGTAAAGGGAGTAACCTTTTCGTACGAAATGTTTACTCCGGAGTAAAAATCTCGTGGGAGTAATTTTCTCGTGTTACACCGGACTAAAGCTCTGCATTCCCGTTTCCGTTGTCTCCTCAGTAGGTAGCAGGTTCATATTTACATTTCATTTTATTTTGTATCATTGGTTTTTGTATGTGCAGGCGCCTGTCTTATGTGTAACGCCTGATGTTCGATCCTTGTCCAGTATTTCATGTTGACAATTACTAAAGTGGTCCTCTGTCGACATGTCATAATTTATGTCTTTTACAAATCCGTGCGTCACAACAGCGTTTCGTACAGATCGAGCAGTGTTTCTTCTATCCGATTGGTTTTTTTTCTCTACGGGTGGCTTATCGTGGGACATTCCGTCTGTCTCAGTGTCTGTCTGTCTGTCTGTCTGTCTGTCTGTCTGTCTGTGTGTGTCACTGTCTCTCTCTCTCTCTCTCTCTCTCTCTCTCTCTCTCTCTCTCCCCCCCCCACCCTCTCTTTCTCAACGTGAGTGTATTTATTTATTTATTTATATGGGAGATTTTTATAGCGCTTGACGTTCTCTAAGCGCTTTACATATTTATTTCTGCTGTGTGAGATGGAATTTTTTACACAATATATCACGCATTCACATCGGCCAGTAAATCTCAAGCTATTACGGCGAATATTTACTTTTCACGGCCTATGATTATTCCAAGTCACACGGGTATTTGGTGGACATTTTTTTTATCTATGCCTATACATTTTTGCCAGGAAAGACCCTTTTGTCAATCGTGGGATCTTTAACGTGCACACCCCAGTGTAGTGTACACGAGGGGAACCTCGGTTTTTCGTCTCATCCGAAACTGAGACAAGCACTTGAACCCACCACCTGGGCTAGAAAAGGGGGAAGAAAATTGCTTTCGCCCGACGCTTCCGAGGCAAGTGCACGTTGCCACCCTTTCCCTCACAGTGTACATGTCAGTCAAGCCACACTGTATTCACCACACACCTGATATTGCACATAATGTATCAGTGCATGATATAATCCGGTTCACCAGTTAGTGCACCGCTTTGTGTTGTTGAAACCTGATAGACCGCAGCTGTTATGCGTCATTAAATATACCATCCTTGTTGAGTCAACTGTTGCGTAAACTACAGTAGATCTCAGATCCGTCTACACTTTAATTTTACATGGGATAACTTGTTCGAGTAGGCCTACACTAGCTGTCACTTCGATACATATATATGACTGACGAACAATAAACAGCTTGGCTGCTGAGTGAAAATACTTTGCAAAATTGATGTTTGCACAGATTAGCATAGGTGTCCTCTATGAAATAATTCAGCAAAACGTTTTCATTCTGCACAGAAAGCAGTCAGAGAAATCCGAATTGCCATATGTGACCCTCCACCACGGAGTGAGTCGCATGGCACCTTTGCATGATTTTCATATTTTTACATTTTCCTAAAGAGTTGCTTATGCTCTATCCAGTGGTGAAAACTGTTTTAGAAAAGAGCGAACACTGTTTGAGTTATAAGCCTGTGACTAAGGTGACCCTTACACTGTTACCAGATACCCCCCGGACTTATAGTAAGCCTAGCGCAGAACCGCGCGAGGTGACATGCGACTCATTTCGTGGTGGAGGGTCACATATTTATTGTTCATGTCATGATAACAAATTTGAATAAAGTCTTGTTTTAAACCAAAGCAGTCAGGCTGCCGTACGTTTTGGTGTATGTCCACCGGCGCGAAAGGCTGCTGTGTTACGCCCCATTTTGTCGCATCGGCCCATTTTGACGCATTACGACAAAATTGGCCACCCTCATGCCCCATTTTATCGCACATTGCCCATATTGTCGCACTTGCGACAAAATGGGCCGCGAGTGTAGATATTTTGATGTTTAGCTCAGGAAGGCCAGTCCCGTTTTCTTACTCGCATTAGTATAACAAACACCTGGTTCCTGTGTGTGAGTGGGTATGTGTATATACTTGTGTGTGTATACATTTTTGAGTGTCTCCCCATCTGTCTGTCAGTCCGATCGTCCGTCTTTTTCAAACTTGTTCACACGATAGTTAGATGTTAGAGACTTTCAGAAGGGGTTAATGGGGACATGTTTCTGTCTGTCTGTCTGCATGTCTGTCTGTCTGTCTTTCTGTCTGCCTATCTGTCAGAGTTACCGTATTTCCATCACAAAGGTTGTGAGATATTGGATATATTTGGGTGAAATGTCTGGCGACATTACCTACAATTTCGAGTGTCTCTTCATCTGTCTGTCAGTTTGTCTGTCTGTTCGATCGTCCGTCTACATCAAACTTTGTTCACACGATTTTTGGATGTTACCAGTTTTACAGAAATGGGTAATTGGGACATGTATCTGTCTGTCTGTCTATCTGTATGTCAAATACGACAAATTGGGGTATGAGAGTATACCCATTTTGTCGTTATGCGACAAAATGGGGCATGAGGGTGGCCCATCTTTGCGACAAAATGGGCCGACAAAATCGGCCCATTTTGTCGTAATTTGTCTAATGCGTCAAAATGGGCCAATGCGACAAAATGGGGCGTAACGCTGCTGTCAACCTGTGTCCAAGCCAGCCCTGGACAGACTCTGCGGTGATCAAAAAAAAAAAAAAGGGATACACAAAAAGGGCTGTGTTTAGCTAGGTGTAGGTAGCCGTCTTTGAGAACTGTATAGTGTAGTGAAGCTCTCTCTCTCTCTCTCTCTCTCTCTCTCTCTCTCTCTCTCTCTCTCTCTCTCTCTCTCTCTCTCTCTCTCTCTCTCTCTCTCTCTCTCTCTCTCTCTCTCTAACTCTCTCTCTCCCTCCCTCCCTCCCTCCCTCCTCTCTCTCTCTCTCTCTCTCTCTCTACCCCCTCTCTCTCTCTCTCTCTCTCTCTCTCCCCCCCCCCCCCCCTGTAAAAAAAACCCACCCCGACGTCCCGCTTTGGCAGTTCAATAGGTCTTAACTTGACGTATCCAATTCCGACCGATTTTTTTTCAATAACAAAATCTGACCGACTTTACCAGTGACATTACCAAAAGGATGTCATCCATGAAAATGTCGTTCGTTAGCCCGTGGATTGCGCTATTTAAAAAAAAAAATTAAATTTGCATTGCACATCATTGTGGGGCTTTCAATCCATACACATGTATCCCTAAATACATACAATTTTCCATTCATACATGATCATTTACATTTGGCAAAAATATGACATGATTTGTAATCAATCATTTGGATAATAAAAAGTTATAAGTTATAGGTGGGTTTCTTGTTTTACATATATATATATATATATAAAAACATGTTTTTGATGTACATGGCTCGCAGACAAGACAGAACAAACACACAGTATCGGGACAGACTGACAGACATAATATCTTTCTTTCTTTCTTTCTTTATTTGGTGTTTAACGTCGTTTTCAACCGCGAAGGTTATATCGCGACGAAGACATATGACGTTCACACACAAGTAAACACATATACATTACACACATTTGCATATGAGTTATACCAGGAGAATCATACATAAACTAAATGAACAGTGAAAGGAGTGACATTTTCATGGATGATATCCTTTTGGTAATGGTGACACACGGGCGGATCTTTAGTTCCACTTATGTCACTGGTAAAGTCGGTCAGATTTTGATTTAGATTGTTTTAATTTTTTTAATTTTTTTTATATATTTAAAGGCACAGTAAGCCTCCCGTAAACCATCACAGAGCTCCCCGAGCGTCTAAATACAGTACAAGCATACTTCCATTTGAACGCTCACCGAACGGGAACATCCTGGCTGCTTTCTGTCGAGCGTGAGACATTTTCAAAGAATTTATTTTCGTAGACTTGTTCCGTTAACAACAACGGCGCCTCGTTTTTGCGCTAGACCTAACTTTTAAAATCAAAATAATAAATTGACAGCTTGTTACACAAACATTCTTTAATCATAAAAGAATTCGTTTTTCATCAAGACAAGATCAGAACAATTCGAAGTTGTGAAAGTTTAAAAAAAGAAAAGCCCGGAAGCAGGGTCACGCAAGGGTCGTAGCAGACGACGGCCGGTTTATCAGTGCAAATCGCCGTTCCTCTCAACAGTCAAAAGCCATCGCTAGAGTTCTTGTGAACCACAGCCGTTGTTTCGTGCATAAAAAAAACGTGATATTGCAGATAAGCTCACGTCGAGTCGCATTCAAACGACTAACTATGACGACTGCATTGTGAAAAGGGAAAACTGGATCACACGGGTTCACGATGGCTCAGGGGTAAGATAAACCACGCAAAAATAAATTCTTTGAAAATTGTTCGCTCTTTACGGAGGGCACCTAGGATGTTCTCAATTGGTGAGTGTTTAAATGAAATGGTGTTTGTACTGTGTGTAAAAGCCTGACCGTATCTGTGATGGTTTACGGGAGGCTTACTCTGCCTTTAAGTGAAAGGAGTGGATAGAAGCGCGAGAGAGAAAGAGGAAGAGAGTAAAAGATAGGAGAGAGATAGGGTGGATTGCGCTACTTAACACAATAACCAGACTCTCTGTCGCCACACAAACTTCCCAAGGATGTCGCGATATACAAGACTGTACATCTCTGTGCCTGGGATCATAGATTATATCTTTGCTGGGATCAAGTGCTCACTCACATCTAGGACGTTCTATACAGCTGAGATTAACTAAAGTTGTCACACACAGTTCTACTTCTTTAAAATGTCAAGAGAAAAATCGGTCGTAAAAAGGAGGGGTCTTTATTGGGAGTTTGGGAGGTATATATTTTTTACAGGTGCGGCAACTGTTGGGCAGTTCAGTCTTGAAAGTTGTGTTCGTTATCCCATTTTTGTTTCCATTTGATGGGCATATGGATAAGCATGATGTGTGTGCATATTCCAGCGCACAGACGGGCAGACATAACACACACACACACACACACACTCTTACACACACACACACACACGCGCGCGCGCGCGCTCGCGCGGTCTCATTGGTAATACTCGGTGGTTGACCCCGGGTAAGAAGGTCAGTGTCTTTAAACTGGGACAGGAAGAGTTTCCTCTCAGACATCAAAGGAGACTGTCCCATAGGTATAAATTGTATGTGTCATTGACTCGAGGTCTCAGTTGGAGAGCACACACTCACAGAATACGTACACAGCAATTCATTATTGAGTTGTCGTTCTAACTGCCCCTACCCAACCCCTCCTCGGCAAAAGGAGGGGGTCGTTCTTGGGAGAGGTCGTTACGGGAGGTTCCACTGTATTGAAATACCGAAGTTGTCCTTTGTTGGAAGGTGTCCTCTCATCGGGATCTCTCGTCGCAGATATCACTGCATGCAACATTTAGGGTTATTGCGAACACTGTCTTTTGTCAATGCAAGGTTTAGTATGCGCATTAATTAGCCACACAAGGATGAGGTAAAAACAATCGGCATTACATTTGCATCTTGTTTTCTTTCCTCTGGTGTCGTTTTCCAGTCGAGTGGCCTTCGAATGGATACGGCAACAAAGACTTGTTTGTGTGTTGAAATTGGGTGTAGCCTACATTTCAGCGAGCACGAGAGGGCTTTGAAGAGCCCCGTAAAGCCGATTGTTAATTGGGCCTAAATTCGACTTTGCAAAGACTTTGCAAATTTGTTCTTCCATAAACACAGTGCTAAAGCTTCGAGCGCCTAGTTTCGCAACGTATACTTCGCGTAGTCGACTTCGACGGGTGAATTTGAGACTCCAAGCTGAGACAAAGTATATCTTTGCCTTATTTCCTCGGGTAGGCCTACTTATCGTCTGTATATCTACATAATATTCACGGACATACAAGCCCGCAAAAAGGCACACTCTGGAATTTCACACAGAGACCAGGGCATACAGGCTCACAAACACAGTGACTATCGCATGCTCACGCTCCCTTCTCTCCATCCCTCTCTCTCTGTATATATATATAAGTATAAATCCGCCCATAAGGCAACCATTGTAAAAAGGCGTGTTATGGCTACCAGTGCTATATCCGTTGCTTTTCAAGCAATATGGACAAAATGTTGTACTTATTTTTGCTAAGTGACCTACACCCAACAGTCATGAATTGACTGTGAAAATCAGTCAAGATTAAGATATAGGTGTTTTACATCGTCGCCTTAATGATGATGATATGTTTTCACTCAGTTAACAAAATATTTGTATAAGTATCGTGGTTGTCTAAAGACTCTTTTTTGCAAAGGACGGCCTAAGTCTCAAAATCACTTATTCAATTTTGTGCTCAAACGGTAAATCCCACCTTGATGCGATTTACAAGCAAGATACGTTAGGCACTGTCTCCTCGATAGCGCATGGGGTCAATGTTGTCAGGCCAATGGAATTGGAGAAAAAGACGCCAAAACTTAGGACGACCGACTTTCGGTCGCCCTAAATCGAAAGTGTTGTAAAATGGGGGCTTTAGGGCGACATTTGGTCGACCTAAGTCGGATTAGGATTTATATATATATATATATATATATATATAAGTATAAATCCGCCTTTAGGACGACCATTGTAAAAAGGGGTTTTATAGCTACCGGTGCTATATCCGTTGTTTTTAAAGCAATATTAATAAAATTTTGTAATTACATTTGCTAATTGACCTACACCCGACTGTCATGAATTGAACGTGAAAATCTGTCAAGATTAAGATATAGGTGTTTTGCATGGTCGCCTTAATGAAAATAATGCAAGAGTGGGGGTTACGGCGACACGCCTTTTCGGGTAGCTTAGGGCAACCAATTTATAAGGTAATATTAAGGCGACCAGTATTTGTATATTTTGTTGTTCACAAAGTTTTGTAAAGGGCCTAGAGCCATAGGTTATGCACTTAAAAATGTCCAGTTATTATTATTATTTTAACAATTTTAATTGTCTTCTTCTGCGTTCGTGGGCTGAAACTCCCACGTACACGCGTGTTTTTGCACGAGTGGAATTTTACGTGTATGACCGTTTTTACCCCGCCATTTAGGCAGCCATACGCCGCTTTCGGAGGAAGCATGCTGGGTATTTTCGTGTTTCTACAACCCACCGAACTCTGACATGGATTACAGGATCTTTTCCGTGCGCACTTGGTCTTGTGCTTGCGTGTACACACGAAGGGGGTTAAGTCACTAGCAGGTCTGCACATAAGTTGACCTGGGAGATCGGAAAAATCTCCACTCTTAACCCACCAGGCGGCAGCGACCGGGATTCGAACTCACGACCTCCCGATTAGGAGGCCGACGTCTTACCACCACGCCACTGCGCCCGTCATTTTAATTGTCATTTAGTTATGTGCTCAAACTCTGCAGTTCGCGCTTTCGAAATCGTTATTATTTAAGGTTCCTGATGCTTTGTGTTGAGTGTAATCATGGCTGTTTCATCACTAATTATTCTGTTGGCAGTTTTAATAAACAGTTCAAAACGTGCAATAGATTTTGTGTATGAGTTGTGACAGAAAAAATGATAGATGCTTTCATCAGTGTTGTTCCCAAGTCAGAAATAAAAGGTCACTGTTTGCAAAATTTAAACATATCAATAGGAATGCCTTGTTGTAATGTTAACAGGCAGATGTAAGCAAAGTACATCACAGAAGAAAAACATATAACAGGATGTACATATACACACATTAACACATACAATGCAAACTGCGATAAGTCAACGAATGTGTATTTGTTCAACAGCTCATTTATTTGTCAAAAACAAGAATAAAATTATACACATACACCTTCAGCAATGATGTTTTAATGTGCGCACTTGTTCTTAAATCGCTTCCCTACACTTACCATATTGTTCGAGTCCAAAACCTACTATACTTTGTTCAGTAAGGGAGATTTGACAAAAGGGATGTTGTACAGAGTTGCGAGTGGGACCTCTCTGTAGAGGGTAACAAAAACGGGAAAAAAAGACAACTTACAAGTATGTACAAGAATAAAGTTCTTGCAAAGAATACACTTGCAAAAGGTCTATTGTTTTCAGGTAATGGCAGAAATGCACTCAATGCTGGATTGATCTGGGGCCCTACTACACTCTAAATGAACATGATGGGAATTGCACACACTCACTTATTTGAAACAGTTTGAGAACGGCATTCAAATGTTCTGTTTTGAGAGTTAGCTGCTGTGATCATCTTTTGTGTGCTGAATGAACTGAAAAAGTAAGCTGTTATGGGCTCTCAGTGTGTTCTGCATGATCTGTCAATGTTCTAAATGCAGAACGCTTTCAATAGTCTTGCCGACGTTCTTTCCAGAACAGCACAGTGAAAGTCTGCTAAGATCACAATAAATGCTCTATAGTTTACAGTACACTAATTGAGGTCTTTTTAAATCTCTGCCATGAAACAATTTGAGAACACAAAAAAGTAATTTGACCACTTGCAAGTGTACGGTTCAGATTACCAATGATCTGTTTGAAAGAAAAAATATCGTGTGCAGAATTATGGCACACATATTTTGGTAGTCTTACATTTCACCTAATCATTAACAACATAGAGATCCATATTTAGTATGTTTAAGTTATCTTTCATGTTGAAATCATTGTAAATGTTAGGGCAGAAATGATGTCATAAACACACAAGCTACACCAAGATACCTCAAATTGAAGAAGATTAATGAAGCACAGAAACAACAAATTTTAGTTAAAATTTCAATCAAATGTACACTATCAAGAAAACAATCGTAATTGAGTAGAATCAGAACCAGTGGCCTTTTGGAGAGAGTTACTAAGCCCTCTTCCAAGCATAACATTTTTGGCAAAATAAAGTCAAGACAGAAGAAAATAAATGGCATGCATTTACAATGCAACAGGATTTAATTTACCCCAGAGAAGTGAAACAAATACAGATTAAAACAGAGAACAGTTCTTTGAAATTATTTTGATGTACATGATTGCATAGATTAACTGTGTTGTTTGCAATGTTGATCAATGCCACACACAAATTGACCACTTACAGAATTCATGTACATACATATCACAAACTGGGAAGGAGCGTGATTGACAGTTTGAACTGTGCATGGTATTACAAATTACAATGCTATATTTACTCTGTCATTAGAACTCAGTATTAGAAGCAAAACATAAAACAAATGTCATCGATTTCAAGACACGACTGACAACTTTTAAAGCAAAATGATATAAAATGATTTGAAATTTTCAATGAGAAATAAATGATGACATTATTGTAACCTATTAAAAAAGCTTAATTGTTTTCTATTTATCCTCCAGAATTAGCTTCCCATCAATTGAACATGAATAACAACAACAGGCACTTGTATTGTGGAGAGGAAGTCTTATTATAATACCTTACAACCACTCATCTCAAAAGGTTATGAGTGCAGTCACTGGAGGGTAGTCACATGCTTTGTGCGCCCTTCAATTACTGCATGCACTCAAAATATTACATTTCGTTTTCACCAGTATCGCTATAACATTAACAGCGATCGTTCAGCGATTACTAACTCACAGTACAAAAGAGGGTTTGAATGGGAGATAATGGGCAATGCAGAACTCTTGAATAGATTAGTGACGATCCAAGTGATCAGGCTTGTGTCAGACTGCTTTGATTAGTCTGAGATAGAACACCTGATTGCATTTTCTGCTCAGCTCTGTTCCGGTCATTGCAGAGGTATCTGGCGTCCAAATATTTAGAGTGTACGAGGCACACTTTTGTCGGTCAACATAAAATGTTTAGTGCGTGAACTTTTTACTCTATGAAATAAGCCAAACACGCATACATTTGTAGTGGATTTGACCAAATTTGTTCATAGTACCGGACCTTGCATAATAACACAAACCAGGCCTCGGTCGAGTCTCAAGTGAAATTCTCCTTTATCCGATACTGACAACGATTTTCAAAACACATACTTGATATTCTTTAGTTTAGCTGCCGAGATTGAACCAGTACACATCTGTCATGGGTGATTTTACATACACACATACTCTTTAGTTTAGCTGCCGAGATTGAACCAGTACCACCCAATGATTGCTTTCTGCTTCTTGCCATTCACACAGTGTCAGTCTGGCTGGTTCACCATCCATTCTTGCGTTAAAAAGGGTAAATCCAAAAACAAAGAAACTGCCAGCGTTTTACCACGAAGGGCCATATCAGGGCGGTGCTGCTTTGACATATAACATGCGCCACACGCAAGACAGAAGTCGCAGAACAGGCTTCATGTCTCACCCAGTCACATTATTCTGATTATTCTGACACCGGACCAACCAGTCGTAGCACTAACCCCATAATGCCAGACGACAGGCGGAGCAGCCACTAGATTGCCAATTTTAAAGTCTTAGGTATGACCCGGCCGGGGTTCGAACCCACGACCTCCCGATCACGGGGCGGACGCCTTACCACTAGGCCAACCGTACCGGTCAGAGCTCAGTGACAAGAAGAAAAAAGAGTTGGTGAAATCAAAGGTGTTCAATGAGCAAAAACATACAGAAGGAAGGCTGTTCTCTTAAAACGTTTTATGTTAATGTAAATCCAATAACAAACGTTCCAACAACCTACCTTTCTTGTTTTTTGATTTTAAAAAGGGTAAGCCTGCCCACAATCAAGTTGCGCATTAGAACAAGCAGGCAGCTTCATGGCTGCAGCAACCCTTACTTCATTAGAATGTTTTCTTTGTAAGTGTCTGATGAGCACACTTTGAAATTGGCCACAATATAGGCAAGGTCGTTTCGGTTTCTTGGAAGAAATGTTTGGCAGTCCGTCTGAGGCAGGTGGCAGTCCATTTGAGGCAGGTGGCAGCTCATCTGAGGCAGGTGGCAGTCCGTTTGAGGCAGGTGGCAGTACATCGTGTTTGTCTGGTATTTCTGAAAAAAAACAAAATATGCAAAAAATCCTATTACAAAGTTTTCAAAGATCAAAGCAGCTCTACCCAAGAAAAAAATGAAAACTGAACAACGCTTCTTGAAGAATAACCATGTGATCATATTAGGCATAACCAAAACCAATATCAACGATTATGAAAAGTGATCGCTTCCTGGAAATAAAAGCCCAGGTTCAGATCTTTATGTTCACAACAAAAAGGAGCATGGTAAAAATTTCAAAATGGGGGAATGTTGCAGCAGCTTAACTGAACATTTAGTAACT
>NW_027128126.1:30000-62000 GCF_037325665.1 Littorina saxatilis
AGATAACGGATGTTTTAGAGTCAAATGAGCTGAATCTGTGCGTATGCCTTCAAAGATGGCTTCACACGATTGTAACTAAAACTTATATTCGTTGTCCTACTATTATCCCGCCAGGCACTCCTTTCAATACTTTTCTTCATATACCACCAATAGTATTATGCTTTTAGATATCGTTGTTAAATGATGTATTTTGATGCTGTTACCGCTGTCTGTCTCTGTCTTTAGATCTCTCCCTCTCTCTCTCCCTCTCTTTCTCCTCCTGTCAGTCTTTATTTATCTGTTTCCGCGTCGGTCTCTCCGTCTGTCCCTATCTCTGTCTGTCTCTATTTGTCTGGTTTAATGCAAGCAATGATAAGTGTATAGCCTTATCTATACATATATAATTAATATATATCATAGATTATATAATGGTATGATACATGAAGATTGTATAGGGACTTCTGCTACACTTATGGTGTAAAACACATGGGATGAATCATGCTGTGTTGCTTGAAAGTACAGACTCGAACATCAAAGCATTTGGTGTCACTCGGTTCAAAATATTAAAATGTATGGTTAGTGCACGTCCAATTTAATTGTGATTAGGCTACACAGCCATAGTATATAGGTTGTGTATAATTATGTAACATGGTGTAATCGGCGTACCGTTTCCGCACAGTCTTCGACTCGACGACTCCATAACCCCACATACACGTGAACATCAAAAGATCTCCCAAACTTCTTTGAATATTTTAATCAAAATGTTTGTAGTACATACTCAGAAGACGACCCTTCAACTCTGTTGAAACAATTCAGGGTGTTTCCGCTAAAAATGTGTCTGTAAATCAAGTTCTTAGTTGAAGTTAAACAAAATGATCCTTACATAGCCCGTAAAAGCCCGCGAGGTAAAGGCAGACAAAAACAGTTGTGAGCGCAATCTATAATTGTAACCCGTTATGGCGTAGTTGGTATGTCGTTCGCCTGTGGTCTCCAAGGTTGCCGTGGGTTAAAATCTCATGTTATTTTTTGTGTGTGCAATGTGACGCAGGGATCCCTTTGAACCCATTCCTCTTGTTTTATGATTGTTGGTTAATCATCTTTTATAGTTCATGTTACAAACTTCTTTAATTTGGCAGGTGTTTTTATTTTTTAATTTTGTATTTATTTTTGGGGTCTTCTTTTACTTCATTCCAGGGGTGGGGTAATAAGCGGGCGGTTTAATGATCCTTATGGTCCCTTTGTTTATTTTCGGAGGAGTGGGGGTGGGGGGTGGGGGTGTGTGCTGCAGGTTATCTAACTCACTAGGCACGACTGTTTCGCTAAATGGAGCAGCAGCGTCAGTGGGGAACAGGGCACGAGACTGTAGAGTTATGGACCCTCGTGTACAATCAGTGAGAGCCATAGTGAAACACAATATTACACATTTATGAACAACACATAAGCATATTAATTACTTCACGCCATTACCTCAGTTATTCCCATAGTAGCAGAAACATTTTTTGAACATTGTCAAATATACGTCAGGGCTAATAGTCTCGGGTGCTGTTTTACTTCACAGTTATTTTTCAAGGTTGTCAGTAATATCAGAATAAATATCACACACTTGAATGTTGTCCAAGAGCTTCAAGGCATAGTCACTGATGTCATTACTTCAGTTATTGTCAAGATTGTGGGTCATGAGAACTTAATTATAATATTAATAGTTTTATGATAATAATAAAATTAAACAGCAACAAAAAAATGTGAAAAAAGTTATGTATATAGTACTTGTCTTACATTATGATAGTCCTGATTTTGTGATAAATCGCCAATTTGCAAGTGCTCTACACAAGGCTAGATGTTATTAGAGGTCAAGGAGGTCAAATATCACGAAAAGGCGAAGCAACCAGAGCATCGGTGGCTGGCAGAGGAACCTCCCTCCGATTGGGCCACCAGAAGTAGAGGTGAAAGGAGAGGCTGGTGCAGCGGGGTGCCCGAGCCTCAGAAGGATAGTTGGCGATGCAGCAAGGCCATTGATATCAGCGTGAACTTGTTATCAGCCGGTGCCGTTATCGGGTTACAGCCGTAGCCCTTTCGCCGTGGCTTCGCCGAGCAGTGGTCAGATGCTGACCACCGGTTCGCGGCGCCACAGGACCATGTTTTCAGCGTTCCTTTTCGTGTTGGGATCAAGTTACCGTGCCCTGGCCAAGAACGCTAGCATTGAAGAAGGGAGAGAAAAGTTCTACCTCCCCATCTTGGGTTTATGTAAACGACTAGGGCTCCTTGCATTAGGAAGTATTCGGATTCTAAATGTTTATTATTATTATCGCTAGCAATACTCGTGCTCCTCACGGGATGTAACAAATGTTTTATGATTTTCTTTAATCACTGATGGTGTGGATATTAAAGTGTCTATGCGAATCCATCCCATGATCAATTGCTATTATTGTTGCAATGGTCGACTTATCTTGTCTGAATCATGACTGATTTATTATTGTTTCATAGCTTCAAAGCGATGGTGATTGGAGTAGATTAGCTCCCCTGATCAGCGAAGCCTTAATCAACTATCAGTCATATGATAACCACACATATGATGGTAAAAACCCTTATAACTTTGGAACCAGCCAACCATTTTTTTTTAATGAAATTAAACATGAAGACGCAGGCCATTAGTCCCTTCAACTTAAGTGGGAAAAAAAGAAGAAAAAAATCAACTCGATTTTCTGCGAAAAACATTTCGCTGTGATTTTGTAATTTGTAACTGCTATTTTGTAGACCCTTCCTCGGAGTATGTAATAAAAAAAGGTTTCATTGAAATATTCCCAGAACTTTGGGAGATATGGATGTTTATGCATTGGAGAATCAAACACTAAAACCCTTATAACTTTGGAACCAGCCAACCATGTTTTATGAAATTGAACATGAAGACGCAGCACATTAGTCCCTTCAACTTAAAAAAATTAACTCGAATTTGTGAAACATTTCTCGCTGTGACTTGGTATTTTGTACTGCTATTTTGTAGACTCTTCCTCCGAGTATGTAATGAAAAAAGTTTCATTGAAATAATTCCAGAACTTTGGGAGATATGGCTGATTATGTATTTTGACCATCGGGCCCCGTAATGACCTTGACCTTTGACATATCCAATATAATTGTTGCACACAATAGGCTATCGTGTGTCTACATCTACCTACAAAGTTTGGTTGAAAAATACTTAGCGGTTCAGGATTTATCGCAGTTCCTATATTGTGACATACATACATACATGCATACTTACGGAATGGAACAATCGCAAACGTTCCCGCTGGATGACGAATTAAATTATAAAAAACGTATCAGTAAAATAAAATAACAATGAACAGCACCGCGTGGATTCGAACGTACGTGATTAGAACATGATGAAGCAAGAGTGTCCTAACCAACTGGCCTACAAATAATTTGCAAAAGTTTCAGGGAAAAATACAGCTATGACACTACAAAAACCATAGGCAATGGATGTTCCGTTTGCCATTCCAATAAGTAACAAAGATAACAACTTGATAGGTTTGAGAGTAAACTTGATTTGACATGATACTGTGTTGTCAAAAGTGTTTATTGGATTCTCGGGCAGTTTTATCCCGGACGGCTGCATGTCGAGTTTCAGGGGTGCCTAAGGGCTTCCGGCGGTAGGTAAAAATATTTAATGTTCAAATAAACCCACTTAATTAAAAAAATAAACACATTAGACCCAGCCAGTCCTGATCGAGGTGGCCTCCACTATGCCCATGCAAAAGGATTAACGTGAAAGTTGCCCAGTACCACAGAAATTAGCAATTTCGTGTGACTGAGGCTACCAGTACCTGTATTAATATATGAATTATAATTGGCAACGGTAAGCGATTTCACACAGATTAGCGCGGGACAAATATTGACAGAATTTTTTTTTATCATAACTGCAATGTTCTTCCCCCCCCCCCCCCCAAAAAAAAACCCAACAACAACGCAACACCTCCTCCCTCCCCAACCCCTAGGAAGAACAGGTCCGACAAACCCCTGCGTCACCCAGTAAGCTTTTTTTTTTTTTAAATTAACGACGCCAATGGAATTCGATCTCCTGCCTCGGACACTTTCGTTTTGTCACGTTAGGAGAGCAATTTACCAACTTATCTATTTTGCGTCTTCAGTGACAGTTCGCGTGAGTGATATTTTAGTGACTTTTGTGACATATAGACTGACCGGAACAAACACAAACGTCCACCCTCTGGGTGACGAACAACAACACATTTGCATTCAAACGAAGTAGTTTGTTGATCATAGTGCAATTATCCCGTTTGACTTGTGTCTGTTCTCAATATGACTAACATATATATGTACTCATTTCTCCCAAATGGGTAAAGCTATTGAAACTCACTTTGGCTATGAGCTCGAGGTCCATGGGAATAAACGCTCATAATTATGTCATGCGGATTGATGACCCTGGTGTCACTCAAAATTATCCCGCCAGGAAATGCTATTTCGTATACATGTACTCAATTGTCTAACCGGCACGGTTGGCCTAGTGGTAAGGCGTCCGGTTGGCCTAGTGGTAAGGCGCCTAGTGGTGGGTTCGAACCCCGGCCGGGTCATACCTAAGACTTTAAAATTGGCCATCTAGTGGCTGCTCCGCCTGGCGTCTGGCATTATGGGGTTAGTGCTTGAACTGGTTGGTCCGGTGTCAGAATAATGTGACTGGGTGAGACATGAAGCCTGTGCTGCGACTTATGTCTTGTGTGTGGCGCACGTTATATGTCAAAGCAGCACCGCCCTGATATGGCCCTTCGTGGTCGGCTGGGCGTTAAGCAAACAAACAAACAAACTCAATTCTCTCCAGTAAGGACACAGTTATTTTCTCCGAATTTAAGGCCCCAGTTTGTGGTGATTGATATTGATTTGCTCTGTAGTTAGATGATCCTAGTGCCAACATTATTCCGTCAGGCATGGTTTAAATGTTTTCGTTTGCACCCACTTTTCTCCAAAACTGATAAAACTGTTGACACCACTATTAGGAAGCATGCTCATCGGAGTCGATGCCGAGAAGCTCTGAACTTTGGTGACCCTAGGTACCATATTATACGGCCAGGAAGGGTTTTAATATACTGCTCACCATACACCCGTTAGGGTCCATATGTTCTATCAGCCCCAGATACTTTACTTGATTTTTGCTTTCGGTCCAGCCGACTCTTTTGAGCCATATCAGGACCAATCAGCCCGAGACGAAGACTTTAAATAATAAAACAACAACCACAGCACGAGATGATAAACGGAAAGTATTAGGATCATTATGGTCACTTGTTAATTATTATTTTGTTACCCCTTTATCACATGCCGGCTATTGATACATGCCATATCATTATTTTTGTTATCAAAACGAATACGTAGTGTGTGTATTGTTAGGAAAACTCCAATTAGTTAACAATGTATCAAGAAAAATCACATATTTGAGCGAGTTTCTAGGTGACCCTCTTCGTGATTAGGGACCTAATGTACATCCTATTTGATCTTCCATGAATGGGTTCGGTTGTTATTTGAATTTTCTGTAAAAGGGGTCGCTCAGATAATCGTCAAAATGTAACTGACAAGTCCAGTGGCTAACAAAGGAAAGCACCGATCACCATCAAGACTAAATCACTACCAGATCAGTGTCAGGAGGAATGTTGGTAACTGATCCACTGACCGCTATCATATTTCACTACTCGCGTACATTCCGTAGAGTACCTAGAGACCAATCTAGACTGAGCATAATTGTATTTCATTCCCTCTGCTAGAACTGACTGGGCTTGCTAATATAAGCAAGCGTTAGTTTGTAACACATTCCCTGGCCCGTCCCAAGAGAATATGAAAGATATATATGCTACACGGAAGCGTTGTATAGACCGAAACAGTTCAAAATAATGATACTGGATTCAGACTTCAAAATTATTGTTTTCATATTAGGCCTACGAACAATAACTTACATGTTAAGAGAAATAATACATGTATCGAGAGATATTGCTTTTATTCTAGGCTACATCTCTTATGGAGGCATCTTACACACTCTCTCTCTTTCTTCACCCTCCCATCTCTCTCTCTCCTTCTCTTCCCCTCTATCTCTCTAATATTGACAACACCCCTCATATGATCACTCAACCTCTCCCCATCGCCCTCTGTCTCTCACCTTCTTACACACACTCTCTCTTTTCCCAACTCTCCTCTCTCTCCATCTCTCTTTCTTCAATAATGACACCCCCCATATATCACTCTACTTATCCTCCACTCTCGAATCTCCAAACATTCGGTTAAACGTGATTAACTGGTATCGTACTCCTATGACAGATAATATTCCATATTCTCTGCATTCTCTGCTTGCTGCATTACGTTAAAGGTTTAATGCTCTTTTTTTTCAAGCCACATTTCACGTCAACCAACTTTCATCAAGACGTTATTTAAAGCGTCATTGTAGAAATGACATTCGGAAATATTAGGGGAATCCTTGTCATAACATTTTTTTTCTATTTGTTTCCCATCAGGCATTTTTTTGTTTTAATCACAAGTAATATAATACAGACACACAAAGAGAGACACCTATAGTGACAGCCGCTCTATCATGCTAGAACTGGTGTCAGTATACTGTGACTATACGAGGATGTCAATCAATCAATCAATATGAGGCTTATATCGCTCGTATTCCGTTGGTACAGCTCTAAGCGCAGGGATTTATTTATTTTATTTTTATTTTATGCAATTTATATCGCGCACATATTCAAAGCGCAGGGATTTATTTATGCCGTGTGAGATGGAATTGTTTTTACACAATACATCACGCATTCACATCGGCCAGCAGATCGCAGCCATTTCGACGCATATCCTACTTTTCACGGCCTATTATTCCAAGTCACACGGGTATTTTGGTGGACATTTTTATCTATGCCTATTCAATTTTGCCAGGAAAGACCCTTTTGTCAATCGTGGGATCTTTAACGTGCACACCCCAAAGTAGTGTACACGAAGGGACCTCGGTTTTTCGTCTCATCCGAAAGACTAGCACTTGAACCCACCACCTAGGTTAGGAAAGGGGGGAGAAAATTGCTAACGCCCTGACCCAGGGTCGAATTCGCAACCTCTCGCTTCCGCATGTGCGTTACCACTCGGCCAGGGCGTTAAGCAAACAAACAAACAAATACCACTCGGCCACCCAGTCCGATGTAAGCCTCTGCGACTTCAATCTCGGTGTGGCAGTACATTAATCTGCTGACCATAAACAAGGAATGCGTCCAGCTGTCTCTCTAGCTCTCCAGTAGGTTTCTCAGCGGGCTACCTACTTGACGATGTTCTAATTGATGGCACGCGAACCGTGTAATGTATAGCCACTGCGCGAGTCGAACCGCTCTACGACTAGCTGCTCCTTTCCACGGCCCCCCACCCCCACCGCCAGCCCCACGCATCCCTCTCTCTCGCCCTTCCTCTCTCCCCCCTCCCTTTCTCCCCCCTCCCTCTCTCTCACCCTCCTTCTTTCTCTCCCTTCCTCTCTCTTTAACTTTAATTGTCAATCCGTTTTTCATTGCTAAATTCATACGGATAAATAAAAGCTTGATGATTAGCAAGAATCACCTCTGATTTGTTATTTGCACTGTCACTGAAGACTAGACCGTCAGTGAAACTTAATACAGTTCGCCACCTGTTTACCTCTTTTTATATTTTAATCCAGACAGCATTATCCACCACCACCCATTATATAAACATTCTATTTTGTGTAGTCCCGATATCAATGTTGCAAACCTTTTGATGCAGCTTTTAATAATATAAGAGATTTGATTTATACGTATTCCCTGTTTCACTCAATGAATATATATATTCCCTAAAATATCCAGGTAATATACATATTTCCTGGAATTTGGATGCCATTTTTAGACGTATTCCCTGACTTATATTTAGCATTCAAAAGGAGACACTTTGATGGAGTGAAAAATCTCTCTCTCTCTCTCTCTCTCTCTCTCTCTCTCTCTCTCTCTCTCTCTCTCTCTCTTATGCTTACAAATATAACAATATAACAACCATTGCATAACAATAAAATGTACAACACAAAATTACACTGTTTGCACCAATGAAGTGAGAAACAATGACTTTTATATCAGCAAAATCAACCAGCCGTAATAACTCTAGTTGGCGGGATATATTTTGTTTGTTTGTTTGGTTGGTTGTTTGCTTAACGCCCAGCCGACCACGAAGGGCCATATCAGGGCGGTGCTGCTTTGACATTTAACGTGCGCCACACACAAGACAGAAGTCGCAGCACAGGCTTCATGTCTCACCCAGTCACATTATTCTGACACCGGACCAACCAGTCCTAGCACTAACCCCATAATGCCAGACGCCAGGCGGAGCAGCCACTAGATTGCCAATTTTAAAGTCTTGGGTATCCCGGCCGGGGTTCAGTCGAACCCACGACCTCCCGCTCACTGGGCGGACGCCTTACCACTAGGCCACCGTGTTGCGGTTTGGCGGGATATAGTGATCCTTACATCGTTCGAAAAAAAACCCAATAAAGCTACCCTTTCAAACCATTTTTTTTGCTTATTTGCTATTGTATTTGGTTGTAATATGTTATAAAGAATTGTGCATGTGAAGGGATATTATATTTTTTTAAATATGGAAAAAATGAAAGCTAATTTAAAATGTATGGACAGATTAATTGATGAAAATGGCTCTCAATAACGACGCAAAAAGGAATTTTACAGGAGCAAGTGAGATTTTACAATAACGTGTTTGATAAAAATGGGAATTTTGTTGAGGAGGATGCTGAAATTAAAGTTGTTAATTTAAATATTCCTCAGTTAAATGACGAACGAAAATATGTTTTGGAAACTGATTTTACCGTGTTAGAAATCGGCAGGGCGCTGTCTTCATTAAAAAAAAATGGTTCGTCACCAGGTTTAGACGGATTGAGTACAAGTTTCATGAATGTTTTTTGGCCTAAAGTAAAAATGATGGTGGTTAATTCCCTTCAAAGTGCATTTAGAGTTGGTGAATTGTCAGATACTCAGAAAAGAGCAGTTATCACGTTGATCCATAAGGGTAAAGATTTGCCGAGAGATAGCCTTAAGAATTGGAGACCCTATACGTATCTGTAACCAATACAGATTATAAAATGCTGGCAAAATGTTTATCGCAGTGCTTATCTGGTGTTATTTCTGACCTCGTGTCAGAAGATCAGACAGGATTTATTAAGGGAAGAAAGGCAAGTAACTTGATTAGATTAATTGATGATGTCATTAATTACGCTAATGAAAGAAATCAAGCAGGTAATTTATTACTTGCCCTTGACTACGCTCGAGCCTACGATTCCATCTCAAAAGACTATGTGGTCTGGTCCTTTAAAAAATTTGGTTTTGGCGAAAAATGTGTTAAATGGATTAAAGTTTTAATGACAAACACCACGAGCTGCATAAATTATATGGGTTGGATTTCGGAAGAAATAAGTGTGAATTCCGGAATCCGTCAGGGATGTCGCCTCTCACCTTTGGCCTTCGTGCTTGCTGTAGAATTATTAGCAATCAAAATCCGAAGTCACCCCAATATTACAGGATTTGCCTTACCAGATGTAGGTTTTGCAGAACAAACATCGCGTATCTTGAAACTGGCTATGTACGCCGATGACATAACTGTTTTACTTCAAGATAAAAACGACATGGAAACGGTTTTGAAAATCATTGATGATTTCTCCAATATATCTCGCTTAAAATTAAATAAAAGTAAAACGGAAGCAATGTGGTTGGGATCGCGTAAAAACTGTCAAGAGAAATATTGCGATATTAAATGGAATACCCAGGTTAAAATCATGGGAATTAGTCAGTTTTAAAAATGACATCCCGGCCTCTGAAATTATGGAAAATTGGTCCAAAAGACTTGAAAAAGTTGAACAACTCATTTGCAGATAGTCAAGAAGAAATTTAAGTATAAGCGGCAAATTATGTATTATTAAGTCCTTCTTAGTTTTACAATTTGTTTACGTTATGCAGGCGCTTCTTGCCCCTGTTAAAGTTCTCGATAAGTTGAATACTATTTTGTTCAGGTTTCTCTGGAAAAGGAAGTATTCAAATACAAAAGCCGACATGTATTGTGTAATGTGGTGGAAGAAGGTGGTATTAACATGATAAACGTCCACGATATGCAGACTTCTTTTTTTACTCACATGGGCAGCAAAACTTCAACCGAACAAAAACATGAACCGTGGACAACGATTCCATTAAGTCTTTATCAGGTATTGGGAAGAAATTTACTTTGTTTTAAAGCCACAACACCACTAAAACTGTTCCAAGGTATTGAATGCATTCGATCAAACTTTTGGACAGAAGTTCTCTTGAAATGAATCCATAATAAAGCATTGATTTATGAGAGAGAAGATCGCTTTGGCGATCAATGTTTGTGGAACAATATAAAAGTGGTTTATAAAAATAAAAGCTTATATTTTAAAAAATGGATAGAAGCGCACTTAGATACGGTGAAAGATATTTGGGTTAACGGAGATATGATTCCTTTTAACCAGCTGTGCACAAAGATAAGATACAGTCCCTCTAGATTTTGAGTACGGCGCAGTGAAGACTGCTGTGCGAGCGCTTGCACTTCGCAAAAACACAGCCAGCCCGCGAGCAGACGAACACAATAATGACCTTGACACACGGAACCCGGTGATCATTAACCCCTCCGCGAGAAAGTTTCGCATGCTGATAAAGCGAGCGAGCCTTGCGCTGCTACATTTTGGTTACATCAATATCAGGTTAAACTAGATCACAGTTATTGGCTGTTAGCAAGCAAATGTACAAAAAAAGAAATATTGCGATTGTTACAATGGAAAATATTACATAATATTTATCCCACGAATATATTATTAAATAAAATGAAAATTAGAGAAACAAAATTATGTACATTTTGTAAACACATTGATTATGTTGAACACTTTTTTTGGGCAATGTGAGAAGTTGACGAGCTTTTGAGAAAATGTCCATTATATTTTTAGAAATACAGGATCAAATGTGCACCTCTCAGAACACGATGTCTTGTTTGGTTATCAACCTAGTAATATATGCCAAAATAATAAGGTACTTAATCACATTATTTTGATTGCAAAAATGTGTATTAGTAAATATAAGTATGGTGATAGATACATAGAGAACACTACATGGCTTGCTGTGTCGTACCAGATTTACACGAGTTGTTTTTTTAAATATTGAACTGCGAGCGAAAGCGAGCTGTTCACTATTTGAAAAAGCAACGAGTGTAAATCTGGTACGGAACAGCAAGCCATGTAGTATTCTGTTTATCCTACATACTGTACTTACGTGTATTTTACTGAAAATGTCCTGCATTCGAGGCAGCTAAATTGAAGACGCTTGTTTTAGAACCTCGATCTCTTCTAAAGCCTCGTGCAATCTATTACGTCAAAGCAAAGAAACGTCACTCTGAAAGTGTGGCGTGACGTGTTAGTTCTAAAGATTCATCGAGAGTAATTAGCGAGCGCAATTTGTGTTTCTATAATGACGTTTGTCTCGGTGACTTTGGCATCATAAGCAGTGGAAAAACAGGTCCCTGCCAGACTTGCTTGACATGACCTCATTTACATGATATACACACGTGTGATTTGAACGATTATTATCTCACGGGTGTCTCTCTCACGTATGTAGGATAAGATTTGAATAGTATATTGGAAAATGAAATGTACATTGGAAGTATGTGAGTAATGTATAAGTCGAGATGAGGTGAAGTGATATATGACGTTTGTGAATATTATGAGGGGGGTGGGAGGGAGCGGATGGACGAGAATAAGGGGGAAAAAAAAGGAGGAAAAAAAGTAACCATGTATGGCTCCTCAATTGCTTTTTGTATAAACAACCATGCAAACCACAAAAAAAAGAGAAAAAAAAGAAACAGGTTTTCTCCAATTTAAAAAAAAAAAAAAAAAGTCGCTTAAGGCGAAATTACTACATTTAGTCAAGCTGTGGAACTCACAGAACGCACTGCATTTTTTTTACAGTGACCGTAGTCCGCCGCTCGCGCAAAACGCAGTGAAACTGACGAGACTGTTTAGCGCGGTGGTGGTTTCGTTGTGCTGCATAGCACGCTTTTCTGTACCTCTCTTCGTTTTAACTTTCTGAGCGTGTTTTTAATGCAAACATATCATATCTATATGATTTGGAATCAGGAACCGACAAGGAATAAGATGAAATTGTTTTTTAATAGATTTCGGAAATTTGATTTTGATCATAATTTTTATATTTTTAATTTATAGAGCTTGTTTTTAATCCGAATATAACATATTTATATGTTTTTGGAATCAGAAAATAATGAAGAATAAGATGAATGTAAATTTCGATCGTTTTATGAAAAAAAATTAATTACAATTTTCAGATTTTTAATGACCAAAGTCATTGATTAATTTTTAAGCCACCAAGCTGAAATACAATACTGAAGTCCGGCCTTTGTCGAAGATTGCTTGGCCAAAATTTCAATCAATTTGATTGAAAAATGAGGGTGTGACAGTGCCGTCTCAACTTTTACAAAAAGCCGGATATGACGTCATCAAAGACATTTATCGAAAAAAGAAAAATATGTCCGGGGATATCAAACCTAGGAACTCGCATGTAAAATTTCATAAAGATCGGTCCAGTAGTTTACTCTGAATCGCTCTACACACGCGCACGCACACCGGCACAGACACAACTTGACTAAATGTAAAAAGTGAGAGAGAGAGAGAGAGAGAGAGAGAGAGAGAGAGAGAGAGAGAGAGAGAGAGAGAGAGAGAGAGAGAGAGAGATGATAATGATGGAACTTTATTTTTCAAGGATATAGGTTTAAGGTGACGCCTTTTCTTACAACCGGTCCTTACTTCTAATACAAATGTCTAATAAATGATAAACAAGTAAAGCAACATGACAAATAAACAAAGTAAACGAACGAACCAGCAAACAATCGACAAGTAAGCAAACAAGCAAATAAACATAAACAACAAAATGACAAATTAAGGAACATACAAATCAAAAGCAAAACATGCAACATATATACATGTAAAGTGATCGACGGTTAAAGTTCCATCCTCACCTATTCACACTTTACTGACACTATACACAACCATCAGTGTGTATAGGAAACAGGTACTTAACGCCTTCGTCCGTACGGGTTACACACTGTGTATAGCCAAACGGTACCTAATGTGGATTTCGTACGTACAGAAGTCACACAGATCCGTCTGCGTATGACCGGTACCTAAGGTGCTCCTCGTCCGTATGTGTGTGTGTGTTTGTGTGTGTGTGTGTGTGCATGCATGTGTCAGACATGAGGTGAGGAAGCTTTTGAGACCATGTTGCCAGTTTTGGTGAATGCTATTTTTAATTGCTGTCCAGTGTTGTTTTCAAAATTGATGTTTTTTACATTTAGTCAAATTTTGACTTAATGTTTTAACAAAGATGGGAAAATGTAGAGCATGTACAATTCTGTCCACACGAAACTGTTTTCTTGATAGTACACTAGTTGATTGCAACTGCATATGCAAATGTCCTGAACTATAGTCTATAGACAAGTCTTGCTTCTGGCTCAGGAAAGCTGAATTTTAGGTAAATTGGCAAATCATGAAAGGTTGCAGTCATAGAGTCACTACTTCTCAGTTTCTTTCACGGACTTTTACCTTGGCATGTTTTCTTCCTTTTTGCAGGTGGTGACAGCATTGAGTAGTAGTACATGTAGCTTGAAAAAGGTGTGCCATCAGAATCAGAATCACTCTCCGGATCGTAACTGTAGTCTTCATCCTAAAACAAAATATTCACAGTTAAGTTATAGTGATGTCTCTGGCAAGGCGGAACATGCCATCATGTGAAACTCTTTTTTTTATTTTTTATCTAAACATCACAAATGAAAGCTCAAAACGTATTTGTCAGTAGATCTGGAAATCTGGTCATAGGTCCTTTTGAGTAAAACTAAAAGTACTTGGAGGAAGGAGAAAAAATTATCACATTCACACTATTTGACTTGTAATGCGTGTGTGTTAAAGCCCCAGTCCGTCCCAAATGGTTTACAGAACGATTCAAATCTTTTCATGAAAAAGCAGTTCTAACCTTATCGAACACACTTGCAATAGCATTTAGTGAATAGCATTAAATGACACAGTTTTTTTGTTTAGCTCGAGTAAACCACACACCTGTTTTCGTGGTTAATCTAACCCCTGAGCCATCGTGAACCCATGTGATCTACTTTCCCTTTTTTTCTCACAATTTAGTAGTCAGTCCTTGATTTCAATGCGACTCGCTGTATCTGCCATGGCTCGTTATCTAAAACGCAACAAATGGCTGCGAGTCACACGAAGTGAATGGTGTCGGCTGACCGTTCAAAGAAACTGGCGACATGCTGAACATTCGTCTGCTACGAGAAACACGTTTTGCAGGACACGCTTCAGGGCTAGTTTTTAAACTTTAAAATCTTCGAGTTTTACTGATTTTGTCTTAATGAAAAAAGAATTATTTAAGAATATTTGTGTAACAAGCTGTCAATTTATTAGTATAAGTTAGGTCTAGCGCCAAAACGAGCCATCCCATTGTCTGATCAGACAATCCGGCTGGCCACGCAAAAATAAATTCGTTCATAAGTGCTCGCTCTTTTCGGAGGGCACCTACGATGTTCTCAAGTGGTGAGTGTTGAAATGCAAGGGTGTTTGTACTGTGTGTAAAAGCCTGACAGTGTCTGTGATGGTTTACGGGAAGCTGCGTGTGCCTTTAAATTCAACAGGGGACCTAGGTTGATCAAATGTCGTCCTAAAGCTCTAATCATGCAATACTTTTCTTATTTTCAGTCGCCCTAAGGTTTGGTGCTTCTATTTAAATCTCAAATTGCTTAACTTTGTCATAGAGTGAGACTGCAAGTCGCCCACTCGGCCACTATGGTCCCATTAATAGTCGTGTTCAATGTGCTTTTGACACAGATCATCATAATGGTCCCGACTCTCCTCAATTATGCGCTTATCTTGTGTCTTTTCTGGATTACACAGATACTGAAGTAAAATGCAAAAAATCCTTAAAATGTGACCCTCCACCACGAAATGAGTCACATGTCACCTCGCGCGGTTCTGCACTAGGCTTAATATAAGTCCAGGGAGTGTCTGGTAACAGTTTGTGGGTCACCTTAATCACAGGCTTATAAAGTTAAAAAGTCATCCGGAGAGTCAAATTCAGGAAGTAGGTAACCCGTGAGTTAGTTCAAATCGCGAGGCTTTTCGTACCTGTCATCTCCAGATGAGGCTGGTTTTATCGGTACATCTCCAAATGAGGCTGGTGGTAGCGGTACATCTCCAGATGAGGCTGGTGGTAGCGGTACATCTCCAGATGAGGCTGGTGGTAGCGGTACATCTCCAGATGAGGCTGATGAGAAATAAATCAGGTCATCTTTTTACTGACACAAACTTTGAAAGGAATTCCTGTTCACGAACCGCCTTTTTCTTTGTTGTTGTTTTTACATGATGGAAATTGAGCTTTCCACGCTTTGAACAGATCAATACAACTGATCTCGTTTCGTCACTTCATACGAGACTCGCCACGTCATGTCACAAAAGTAGAAACTCAAGAAGTTTAAGAATTGTAAGGCGGCCTTCTGTCATTTTCAAGGGTACCAATTTGAAGCCAATATTTATTAACCAACATGAACCGTAGCCTACCGTACAGTCTAACAGTGTGAAATGTGAATGAGGGTCGCATCAGCAACTTTAGCCTATTCATTTCACCCTCCGGATGGACGGTCTTATCAGACACTGATTTAGTGATAAACACGTAGTATCGATGCAGGCACACTCATTTTCGCAAACAAGCAGTTGCTTCATAAAATAGGTACTTAACAATTGTGCAGCAAGCTGGTTTTAAAAGTGCATGCATGTTCTGCTGTGCAGTGACTTGAATGAGAAGCATTTAACAAGGGTAAAAGATCAAATACGGTGATGCCACACGCTGAAGAATAACATACCTGGAGTCCTGAGCTGCTGCTGAAGGACAGTAAGGTCGGTGGGAAGCTGGACATTGTTGGGAGACGTAAGACGAGACACAGACTGCGCTGGCAACATCATTGCTTGAGGTGCCAAGGCAACGGGGTGCCAACCAGCCATCGAGAAAACCAGACTTTGCTGACTTGTTGTAACCATGCCTGTCAAACAAGTACAATGTATATCACAATGGGCACAAGTCTGTTTTATGTGGGAAAAAGTATAGCCAGTGTTGTTGCCAGCCTAAGAAGACAATAGGTCATTTGGACCTCCCTAAAAAAAACCCAATAAGTCCAAATGTCCTGGCTTTAAAAAAACAATAGGTCCAAATTACCATGCCGTAGTATTATATTGATGAAATTTCCGCTGTTTGCGCCGTTTTCGATAATTAGGTACACCGGCTGGAACGGGTATTTCCGTAAACGCAGCCTCGAGTGTCAATGACGACAAACACAGAGTCAATGACGACAAACACAGAGTCGGCACCGAGTGCATTTTTCACTCGTAGCAAACATGAGCATTTCGATCGGGGTTTGTTTTCCGACTTTGCAACTCCCATTCCATTCATTGCAGACCTTGTCCGCCTTGTACGAATATGTATCGGTCAGTTGACCACCAAAACGTAAAAACTATCGGTCCATCGACCGGACAAGGCTAGGTCCAATGCGTCAAATCAGAAAGGAATGCGTCAGAGACCGAAGACCAAGGCCTGGCAAGAACACTGTATAGCATGTTAAATTCTTTACACAAGAAACTGTTTCCTTGATAGTACAATAAATGATTGCAACTTGACTAGGAAATGTCCTGAACTATAGACCAAGTTGTGGTTTCTGGCTCAGGAGAGTTGAATCTTAAGTAAATTGGTCATCCATGAGTTAAGTAAATTGGTCATCCATGAGTTGTCGCAGTGAGTGAGTTACTACTTCTCACAGTTTCTTTCATTGACTTTTACCTTGGCAAGTTTTCTTCCTTTGTGCAGGTGGTGACAGCATAGGGTAATCGCAGGAAGAAGGTGTGCTATCAGAATCAAAATCACTCTCCGGACGGTATAAGTCTTCATCCTAAAACAAAATATTCACAGTTAAGTTAATGTGATGTCTCTTGCAAGGCGGAGCATAGAATCATGTGGAACTTTTATTTAAACATCACAATGTAAACCCCAAAGAGTATGCGTAAGTAGATCGGAATATCGAGTCAAAGGTCCTTTTCAGTAAAAGGACTTGGAGAAAGTATGAACACATTCACACCATTTTTGACATTATCATATATATACTGTTCAAAAAAAGAAACGCATAGCTTGTAATATTTGGTTAATTTAGTTATATGGCTACAAGGATATCCACCAAACTGCAGAAAATGTTTATCTGGTCGTCGACCTTTCGTCCATTGCCACAAGTGAGCTCTGCACGTGACGCATGCGTTATCAGTGGCTACAATGTCAAAATTGCTCATTTGGCATGACCACTCGTCATGCTTCAGTGTAATCTCGTGAAACTCGGGGAATATTGAGCTCTCACCATGTCTTCCAAAACCCATAAAAGCGGATTGTTCGCCACAAAGAAATCAGACGACAATTCAGCGACGAAAGATGGCCCGATTGAGCAGAGAAGACCGCCAAATTGCATTGGGTCGTTTACAAGCAGGCCAAAGTCAAAGTGCAATCGCCAGGCACTTCCACGTGTCCCAGGGCACCATCAGTAGACTGTGGGTCAGGTTTCAAGCCACTGGCTCCGTTGCTGACTTGCCACGAGCGGGAAGACCAAGGGCGACAACTGCTGCTCAGGACCGTTTCATACGGCTCCGCCACCTCCGGAATCGTTTCCTGTCGGCCTCATCTTCTGTCCAGGCTCTCCCCGGGCCACACCGATTATCGGACCAGACCGTGCAGTACCGCCTGCATAAAGCTGGTTTGAGAGCTCGCAGACCTCACAGAGGAGCTGTCCTCACCCGCCGCCATCGCCAGAACCGAGTGCAGTGGGGCAACCAGCACCTTCGCTGGACCGTCCGGAATCACTGGAGACACGTGTGGTTCAGCGACGAGTCCTACTTCCTGCTCCAGCGACATGATGGTCGGAGGAGGGTCTACCGGAGAGTAAACGAACGTTACGCGCCCAACTGTGTGGATGAGGCACCCATTCATGGTGGTGGAGGCGTCATGGTGTGGGGGCGATCAATACCGCTGGAAGGAGCACCCTGGTGCACGTCCAAGGGCGCATAACTGCCCAGCGATACGTGGAGGAAATTCTGCGCCCACACGCCCTTCCTCTTCTGGCTGACCAGGATGCCATATTCCAGCAGGACAACGCTCGCCCGCACACAGCACGACTCACCACCCAGTTCCTCACCGACCACCATGTCCAGGTGCTTCCCTGGCCATCCATGTCGCCAGACATGAACCCGATAGAACACCTCTGGGATGAATTGGACAGACGTGTGCGCAGGCAAGAAGAAGCGCCAGCAAATCACCGCGATCTATTGCAGGCACTTCAGGAGGAGTGGGACACCATCCCACAGCAAGATATCCGGCATCTGATCCAGTCCATGCCCAGAAGGTGCCGGGCAGTTGTTGCTGCTCAAGGCAGTCACACCCCCTACTGACTTGACAGCCTCGGCACCCAATCGTATTGATTGACTGATTGATTTGAAGATGCAAATGAACTGTGTGTGCATTCAACTGTGTCCATACCAAAATTCAAACAAATAATCTAAATATTGGATTTTCTGTTATTTTTTTCGAAAAATAAAACAAATTTGGCAAGTAGCAACTATGCGTTTCTTTTTTTGAACAGTATATATAATATGCGTGTGTGTCAAATTCCACAGGGGAGCTAGGTCGAACATATGTCATCCTAAAGCTCCAATTCAGCAATTGTACAATACTTTCAATGTATTTTCTTTCGCCCTAAGGTTTGGTGCTTCCTTTCAAATCTCAAATGTCATTTTAGTGACAACCCAGATCCAATTCACCAAATGTCGCCCTAAAGCTCCCATTATACAATACTTTTGATTAGGGCGACCAAAAATATAACATATATTGTGCTAAATCCTACAGGGGAGCTAGGTCGACCAAATGTCGTCCTAAAGCTCCAATTGTACAATACTTTCAACTTATATTCTGTCGCCCTAAGGTTTGGTGATTCTTTTCAAATCTCAAATTTCATTTTTACTGACAACCCAGATCACATTGCCTATCAAGCAGACATACAAGCTAATGTCGACACATGCTTCCAGACAAATTTGCAATAACAATAGAACCTTTTCCCATAATACCATGGCAGCTTAGTACACCTGCCTTTCCTTGAGTCTCCACAATCATCATTCTGATTATTCTGAGACTATGATGCATGCTGGGTGTGTTTCTGCGGGTTGCATTGACCCGAGTTGGACATTGGCGTCAGGATCAAGTCCAAGCATGATTTTGAGGGCATATGTACTCAGAATACTGAATAGACCTCAGTTTAAAATCTCATCCCAAAGAGTAGTGAGACACCGCCCTCCATGTGGGGTCAAGTTAACAGCAGTGTACAACTCAGACAGTCACTTATCCAAGTACTGCCTAGGCTCGGCATTGCTTAACTTTGTCATTGAGTGAGACTGCAAGCCGCCCACTCGGCCACTATGGTCCAATAAATATTCGTGTTAAAATAAATGTGATGCTTTTGACACAGATCATCATAATGGTCCTGACTTGCCTCATTTATGTGCTTATCTTGTGTGTTTTTCTGGATTACACAGGTACCGTAGTTAATGTCCAACTATCCTAAAAATTAACAGTTTCTTGGTGGTGAATGCAAGTACGTGTAAGAATGTTGTGCCTTTTACATACTTTCTTTTTATTCTAAATTCAACCAATATACATGTGTATGTGTTAAAGCTTACAGGGGAGTTAAGTCGACCAAATGTCGCCCTAAAGATCCCATTATACACTACTTTCCACTTAGGATGACCATAGTATTTGTGCTTCCATTGGACTGACAATAATTACCCCGGGGGGGGGGGGGGGGGGGGGGTGTGGCGGGGCCCAATTCCCATTTCCTGTGAAAAGTTAAAAAAGTCATCCGGAGAGTCAAATTCAGGAAGTAGGTAACCCGTGAGTTAGTTCAAATCGCAAGGCTTTTCGTACCTGTTCATCTCCAGAAGAGGCTGGTTTTATCGGTACATCTCCAGATGAGGCTGGTGGTAGCGGTACATCTCCAGATGAGGCTGGTGGTAGCGGTACATCTCCAGATGAGGCTGATGAAAAAAAATCAGGTCATCTTTTTACTGACACATACTTTGAAAGGAATTCCTGTTCCCGAACCGCCTTTTTCTTTGGCCCAGCTGAGGATCCACCTCTTTGTTGTTGTTTTTGCCTGATGGAAATTGAGCTTTCCACGCTTTGAACAGATCAATACAACTGATCTCGTTTCTTCACTTCATACAAAACTCGGTCACGTCATGTCACAAAAGTAGAAACTCAAGAAGTTTAAGAATTGTAAGGCGGCCTTCTGTCATTTTCAAGGGTACCAATTTGAAGCCAATATTTATCAACCAACATGAACCGTAGCCTACCGTACAGTCTGACAGTGTGAAATATGAATGGGGGTCGCATCAGCAACTTTAGCCTATTCATTTCACCCTCCGGAAGGACGGTCTAATCAGTCACTGATTTAGTGATAAACACGTAGTATTGATGCAGGCACACTCATTTTCGCAAACAAGCAGTTGCTTCATAAAATAGGTACTTAACAATTGTGCAGCGAGCTGGTTTTAAAAGTTCATGCATGTTCTGCTGTGCAGTGACTTGAATGAGAAGCATTTAACAAGGGTAAAAGATCAAATACGGTGATGCCACACGCTGAAGAATAACATACCTGTAGTCCTGAGCTGCTGCTGAAGGACAGTAAGGTCGGTGGGAAGCTGGACATTGTTGGGAGACGTAAGACGAGACACAGACTGCGCTGGCAACATCATTGCTTGAGGTGCCAAGGCAACGGGGTGCCAACCAGCCATCGAGAAAACCAGACTTTGCTGACTTGTTGTAACCATGCCTGTCAAACAAGTACAATGTACATATCACAATGGGCACAAGTCTTTTTTATGTGGGAAAAAGTATAGCCAGTGTTGTTGCCAGCCTAAGAAAACAATAGGTCATTTGGACCTCCCTAAAAAAAACCAATAAGTCCAAATGTCCTGACTTTAAAAAAACAATAGGTCCAAATTACCATGCCGTAATATTATATTGATGAAATTTCCGCTGTTTGCGCCGTTTTCGATAATTAGGTACACCGGCTGGAACGGGTATTTCCGTAAACGCAGCCTCGAGTGTCAAAGACGACAAACACAGAGTCAATGACGACAAACACAGAGTCGGCACCGAGTGCATTTTTCACTCGTAGCAAACATGAGCATTTCGATCGGGGTTTGTTTTCCGACTTTGCAACTCCCATTCCATTCATTGCAGACCTTGTCCGCCTTGTACGAATATGTATCGGTCAGTTGACCACCAAAACGTAAAAACTATCGGTCCATCGACCGGACAAGGCTAGGTCCAATGCGTCAAATCAGAAAGGAATGCGTCACAGACAAAAGACCGAGGCCTGGCAACAACACCGTATAGCATGTTAAATTCTTTACACAAGAAACTGTTTCCTTGATAGTACAATAATTGATTGCAACTCGACTAGGAAATGTCCTGAACTATAGACCAAGTTGTGGTTTCTGGCTCAGGAAAGCTGAATTTTAAGTAAATTGGTCAACCATGAATTGTCGCAGTCAGTGAGTTACTACTTCTCACAGTTTCTTTCATTGACTTTTACCTTGGCAAGTTTTCTTCCTTTGTGCAGGTGGTGACAGCATAGGGTAATCGCAGGAAGAAGGTGTGCTATCAGAATCAAAATCACTCTCCTGACAGTAGTCTTCATCCTAAAACAAAATATTCACAGTTAAGTTAATGTGATGTCTCTTGCAAGGCGGAGCATAGAATCATGTGGAACTTTTATTTAAACTAAAACATCACAATTTAAACCCCAAAAGGTATTTGTAAGTAGATCGGAATATCGGGTCAATTTTTGAAAAAGGACTTGGAGAAAGTATGATCACATTCACACCATTTTTAACATATATATATACATGCGTGTGTGTTAAATCCCACAGGGGAGCTAGGTCGATCGACCAAATGTCATCCTAAAGCTCCTATTGTACAATACTTTCAACGTATTTTCTTTCGCCCTAAGGTTTGGTACTTCCTTTCAAATCTCAAAAAAGTGTTGTTGTCTGATGTTGATGTCGTGTACCAAAAAGAAATAAAAACGTGTATAAAAAAAAAAAAACTGAAAAAATAAAATTCTCAAAAAAGTAATATGTCATTTTTTTTTAGTAACAACCCAGATCCAATTCGCCAAATGTCGCCCTAACGCTCCCATTATACAATACTTTTGATTAGGGCGACCAAAATTATAACATATATATATATATATATATATGCATGTGTGTTAAAGGCACAGTAAGCCTCCCGTAAACCATCACAGAGCTCCCCGAGCGTCTAAATACAGTACAAGCATACTTCCATTTGAACGCTCACCGAACGGGAACATCCTGGCTGCTTTCTGTCGAGCGTGAGACATTTTCAAAGAATTTATTTTCGTAGACTTGTTCCGTTAACAACAACGGCGCCTCGTTTTTGCGCTAGACCTAACTTTTAAAATCTAAATAATAAATTGACAGCTTGTTACACAAACATTCTTTAATCATAAAAGAATTCGTTTTTCATCAAGACAAGATCAGAACAATTCGAAGTTGTGAAAGTTTAAAAAAAAGAAAAGCCCGGAAGCAGGGTCACGCAAGGGTCGTAGCAGACGACGGCCGGTTTATCAGTGCAAATCGCCGTTCCTCTCAACAGTCAAAAGCCATCGCGAGAGTTCTTGTGAACCACAGCCGTTGTTTCGTGCATAAAAAAAACGTGCTATTGTAGATAAGCTCACGTCGAGTCGCATTCAAATGACTAACTATGACGACTGCATTGTGAACTGGATCACACGGGTTCACGATGGCTCAGGGGTAAGATAAACCACGCAAAAATAAATTCTTTGAAAATTGTTCGCTCTTTACGGAGGGCACCTAGGATGTTCTCAATTGGTGAGTGTTTAAAGGAAATGGTGTTTGTACTGTGTGTAAAAGCCTGACCGCATCTGTGATGGTTTACGGGAGGCTTACTCTGCCTTTAAATCCCACAGGGGAGCTAGGTCGACCAAATGTCATCCTAAAGCTCCTATTGTACAATACTTTCACATATTTTTTTCGCCCTAAGGTTTGGTGCTTCCTTTCAAATCTAAAAAAAAGTGTTGCTGTCTGATGTTGATGTCGTGTACCAAGAAGAAACAAGAAGAGCAAACGCTCGATCGAGTCACTTTCGCAGTTCTGAATATTATATGAGGCATCAGATGGACAGGAAGAAATTGCTATTCACAACACAATGAGTCACGTTCACATAAAATTTGAGCCCGGTCACTTTTATAGTTTCCGAGAAAAGCCCAACGTTAAGTTGTGTGTTGCCGAACAGAAAAGGCTAGTTATCTCCCTTGTTTTTCTGATAACGTTCGTA
This sequence comes from Littorina saxatilis, assembly GCF_037325665.1. NCBI lineage: Eukaryota > Metazoa > Mollusca > Gastropoda > Littorinimorpha > Littorinidae > Littorina > Littorina saxatilis. Next base: position 53,547 of record NW_027128126.1, read on the forward strand.
AAAGGCTACAGATGTAAATACTTTGATGTAAAGAATAATCCTACAAAGTTTCAATCACATCCGATGAACTTTGTCAAAGATATAAAATGTCTAATTTTTCCTTTGACGCTGACCTGTGACCTTGAAAAAGGTCAAAGGTCAACGAAACCATCGTTAAAGTGTAGAGGTCATTGGAGGTCACGACTAAACAAAATATGAGCCCGATCGCTTTGATAGTTTCCGAGAAAAGTCCAACGTTAAGGTGGTGTCTACGGACGGCCGGCCGGACGGCCGGCCGGACAGACTAACACTGACCGATTACATAGAGTCACTTTTTCTCAAGTGACTCAATAAAAACGTGTATAAAAAAAAAATCTCAAAAAAGTAAAATGTCATTTTAGTAACAACCCAGATCCAATTCGCCAAATGTCGCCCTAAAGCTCCCATTATACAATACTTTTGATTAGGGCAACCAAAATTATAACATATATATATATATTGTGTTAAATCCTATAGGGGAGTTAGGTCAACCAAATGTCGTCCTAAAGGTAAAGCTCCAATTGTACAATACTTTCAACTTATATTTTGTCGCCCTAAGGTTTGGTGATTCTTTTAAAATCTCAAATTTCATTTTACTGACAACCCAGATCCCATTCTCTATCAAGCAGACATACAAGCTTATGTCGACACATGCTTCCAGACAAATTTGCAATAACAATAGAATCATTTCCCATAATACTATGGCAGCTTAGCACACCTGCCTTTCGTTGAGTCTCCACAATCATCATTTTGATTATTCTGAGACTATGATGCATGCTGGGTGTGTTTCTGCAGGTTGCATTGACCCGAGTTGGACATTGGCGTCAGGATCAAGTCCAAGCTTGATTTTGAGTGCATATATGTACTCAGAATACTGAATAGACCTCCCTTTAAAATCTCATCCCAAAGAGTAGTGAGACACCGCCCTCCATGAGGGGTCAAGTTAACAGCAGTGTACAACTCAGACAGTCACTTATCCAAGTACTTGGCTAGGCTCGGCATTGCTTAACTTTGTCATTGAGTGAGACTGCAAGCAGCCCACTCGGCCACTATGGTCCAATAAATATTCGTGTTAAAATAAATGTGATGCTTTTGACACAGATCATCATAATGGTCCTGACTTGCCTCAATTATGTGCTTATCTTGTGTGTTTTTCTGGATTACACAGGTACTGTAGTTAATGTCCAACTATCCTAAAAATTAACAGTTTCTTGGTAGTGAATGCGAGTACGTGTAAGAATGTTGTGACTTTTACATACTTTCTTTTTATTCTAAATTCAACCAATCTATATATGTACGTGTGTGTGTGTTAAAGCCAAATGTTGCCCTAAAGCTCCCATTATACAAAACATTCCACTTAGGCATAGGGCGACCGACAAGTATGGGTTATATGAAGTCTTATATCGCGCGCGTATCTCCAGACTCGGACTCAAGGCGCCGTGTGAGATGGATTTTTTTACACAATACATCACGCATTCACATCGACCAGCAGATCGCAGCCATTTCGGCGCATATCCTACTGTTCACGGCCTATTATTCAAAGTCACACGGGTATTTTGGTGGACATTTTTTTAATCTATGGCTATACAATTTTGCCAGGAAAGACCCTTTTGTCAATCGTGGGATCTTTAACGTGCACACCCCAATGTAGTGTACACGAAGGGACCTCGGTTTTTCGTCTCATCCGAAAGACTAGCACTTGAACCCACCACCTAGGTTAGGAAAGGGGGGAGAAAATTGCTAACGCCCCGACACAGGGTCGAACTCACTTCCGAGCGCAAGTGCGTTACCACTCGGCCACCCATTGGTGCCTTTTCTCCAATTTCATTAGACTGACAACATCGACCTAGAGGTGGCTAAATCCCATTTCCTGGAAAGTTTAAAAAATAAAAGCGGTCAATTTTCGTCCTGATATGGCTCTGCGTAGTCGGCTGGACGTTAAGCAACAAATAAACAAACAAAAACGGTCAATTTCATAATGGAGGTAACCCGTGAGTAAGTTCAAAATCACAATGCTTTTCGTACCTGTTCATCTCCAAATGAGGCTGGTGGTATCGGTACATTTCCAGATGAGGCTTTTGGTAGCGGTACATCTCCAGATGAGGCTGGTGGTATCAGTACATCTCCAGATAAGGCTGGTGGTATCGGTACATTTCCAGATGAGGCTGGTGGTATCGGTACATTTCCAGATAAGACTGGTGATAGCGGTACATCTCCAGATGAGGCTGATGATAGCGGTACATCTCCAGATGAGGCTGGTGATAGCGGTACATCTCCAGATGAGGCTGGTGGTATCGGTACATTTCCAGATAAGGCTGGTGATAGCGGTACATCTCCAGATGAGGTTGGTGGTATCAGTACATCTCCAGATAAGGCTGGTGATAGCGGTACATCTCCAGATGAGGCTGGTGATACTGGTACATGTCCAGATAAGACTGGTGAAACTGGTACATATCCAGATAAGGCTGGTGATACTGGTAAATCTCCAGATGAGGCTGGTGATGGCGGTACATCTCCAGATGAGGCTGGTGATACTGGTACATCTCCAGATAAGGCTTGTGATACTAGTACATCTCCAGACGAGGCTGGCAATACTTGTACATCTCCAAATGAGGCTGGCAATACTGGTACATCTCCAGATGAGGCCTGAGGTACCAGTACATCTCCAGATGAGGCTGATAAAAAACAAATCATATCTTTTAACTGACAGAAGCATGTGTTGCATATATATATATATTGTAATACAGACCTTGGGACCTCAATTTTGCCATGGAGTTTAACAAAAAAAAAGCTACGTGCATTTTCAGAAAAATGAGAGTACTCCACATAACTTTTAATCATTCATTTCAAACATGCTGCACACACCGTCATTGATAAAAAAAAAAGATGGAAATCTTTGTTGATTTTTTCTTTAAGAGAAGACCTAATGTCATTAGACATCTGTTTCATCATTGCTGTAGCCTTCTTGCAGGAACACTTAGACTTCTGCGCGATGTTTAAGACAGGAAACACACTTTTGACAGCTTGTAAAATCACATCTGCTGTGCTCAATGACAAATTCATTTTCACTATCAGCTCGGATAACATCGCTTTGGCATGTACTGCACCCTGTTCCTCGGGTAGATCTTTTGCAAAAGACAAAGTCTGTGATGCTCCTCATGCTGGCAGCGGCTTTTCTTGGTGTTGTCAATTTCAGGATCCCTATGAGTCTAGCTTTGACATGCAGTGTCTATCGATGTCAAACTTGGAAAACATACGTTGAAAGGAATTCCTGTTCCCGAACAGCCTTTTTCTTTGCTCCTGCTGAGGATCCACCTCTTTGTTGTTGTTTTTGCATGATAAAAATTGAGCTTTCCACGCTTTGAGCTGATCAACGCAACTGATCTCGTTTAGTCACTTCATACGAGATTCAAAATGGCCATAGTAACAGGTTGTTTTTTTTACACTAACTGAGTGAACCGAAAGTAGAAACTCAAGAAGTCTAGGAATTATTTCTCTTTTTTTCCACAGACCGTATCAATCGTAATTTAGAAAATCAAGAGTACAAAATATGGCAAAATCTTACGGGTTCCCTTTTCTGTACTATAAATAGCAATAAAATGATCACAAGATCAAGAAGGGGCATTTACAGGCTTCATGGCCTATCTAATACTAATGTACATTTGAAACTTAGTCAGGTATAGATTACATTCAAAAAGCAGAGGGGTGGACTTTTTCTTGGGTTCCTACCATTGTAAGTTTTTGTTAAAACTTTAAACAATTAAAGTAAAGGTTAATGTATTGGCAAAACAAAGACGAGAACCGAAAAATGCCACACTATGAAAATAAGTATGATAAAATGAAGTCGCAGTAACACTAAGCTTTCAGTTTTATGGGAAAAGTATATATTTCACGACGTTACAAAAACATATTGAACGGAATTGCCACCACCAAGGAATATGATAGCCATGCCTTCAACCCTATTCAACGAAGAGGAAATCTGTATCTGTCAAGTCAATGCTGGTGTCTTGATTACCGCTTTACTGCTTTAAAGAAATGTGCCAACCTTGTGTTTTTTCTTCTGTGACTCGACGGCCTCCAGCTCCTCTTGCAGTACCACAACTCGTTTGGACAGCTGCTAGTTGCGGAATGACAGACTGTCGACCTCCTGCTGGTACTTTCTGTTCCATTGTTCCTTCTCTTTCAGGTGCTCCTATACAACAGGCACAAGAACCAATTGTATTTATGGTCAGTTGACAAAGCCATCTACTTTCAGTACATTTGACACTTTTCAACAATTTAGTCTTATGGTATGAATATTCTTCAAATGGCAAACAATTTTCTAATTACATTCAAAGTTATTCTTATAATTATCATATGTTAAAAGGCTTTTCTGGTTAATGTTAATTGTAATTCAATCAAGTTTGCGTTTTAATGAAACAGATCCTGTGATTGGTCAGAATGCCCCAACTCATTAAAAATTACCGGTCATTAAATAGAGCTTAAACAATGACCACGAGTTGATTAGTGGAAAATAAACCACGAGTGGGTATTTGCAGCCTCTTGGTAATTCACGAGTGTGCGGAGCAGGTTGTTAATGAATTTTTTAGCTAGTGGCTATCGACAATTAGTCACCGGTAATTTGTAATGAGTTGGGACATTCTGACCAATCACAGGATCTGTTTCATTAAAACGCAAACTTGATTGTATTACAATTGTCGATAACCACTCGCTAAAAAATCCATTAACAACCTGCTGGCGAGGCGTATTGATACAGCCTCAACTAGTCTCGGTTAGCTTTGAGGGTCATTTTACAAGTAGGAAATATGAAGGCCAACGAAATACCGAGACCATAAGGTATGCGAAGTGATGACGTTGAGTACGTGACGTAAGTTAATGCATGAATTCTTCCGGACTACGTCAGTCAATTCCAAAGATCGCTTTTGTGATGAAAAGAATTTGTTTTAGAGTTTGCTGTCCAGAAACCCGTCAAAAAGAAGGGAAAATGTGTGTGAAAGAAAACAAAACAGGAGCAGAGTGATACGATAGGAATACAGAGACATTTCTTGGGACTTGACCCTTGCAGGTAGGTGGACTGAAAGTAGTGTGTGAACAGAACAGAACCAATTCTGTCTGTTTACAACCGCATGAAAGCAGGAAAGAGATTGTCGTCAGATTCAATTACAATAACATTAACATGCTTCCATTTGAAACTTCTCGGTCTTCATCGTGGATTGACGCCCTCCCAAAGTCTAATTGAAGCCCTCCGTCGCTTCGCTCCGTCGGGCTTCAATTAGCTTTTGTCGGGCGTCAATCCCCGATGAAGACTTCGAAGTTTCAAATGGAAGCATGTTAATCACTTAATGTGTAACTGAACAGGTGGGGGCCTCATCAGATCAAAAAGCTGTGTCTGGCAAGAACCGTAGTGAAGGCATTACATCCGCATCAAAGCGACGAAGGAAAGTGTCCATTCTAGCTCTGCCCTCTAAAGTCAAACAGCAGTAAGTCCACTCATAATAAAGCCAAAATGAAGTATTGCCAGTCATAATTATGATAATATGACTGGCAATACTTCATTTTGGCTTTGATTTTTGTTTGTATGTTTGCTTAACGCCCAGCCGACCACGAAGGGCCATATCAGGGCGGTGCTGCTTTGACATATAACGTGCGCCACACACAAGACAGAAGTTGCAGCACAGGCTTCATGTCTCACCCAGTCACATTATTCTGACACCGGACCAACCAGGCCTAGCACTAACCCCATAATGCCAGACGCCAGGCGGAGCAGCCACTAGATTGCCAATTTTAAAGTCTTAGGTATGACCCGGCCGAGGTTCGAACCCACGACCTCCCGATCACGGGGCGGACGCCTTACCACTAGGCCAACCGTGCCGGTTTTTGGCTTTGAAGGGCAGGCTAAAGGTAGTCACTTTGATTAACTGGAAATAATTCATGCAAGTTTTTGTCTTAGCTTTTCTTACCTGAATTATTGCGTAAAGCCATGAGGACCACTCATCCTCCTACCTCTGGTGTAATGAGGGTAGTAGTCCATTTTTGCCGCAAGTACCTGGATAAAAAAAAGCATACACAATAAAATATTTTGTGTTGCCTCAACGTGCATGTCCACCCCCCCCCCCTCCCCCATGTGACCATCTTATCAAGTTGCAGATATTGCTAGTGGTCAGTGTGTTCCCAACACAAATGTGACAAAGGGGTGCTGGTTTTTGTTTTATTAGGTTGAACTTGAAGAATTTTGTAGTAATGAATGTTTTTTGTTCACATCAATTTTGACTCGGTTTAAAGACTTTCATCTGGAATGTTCATAGATCAACCCATAAAAGTTTATCAAATTCCCTTACCAATAAATACACTTTAATTTTCCATGACCAGTGGCTGAACTTCTGTAACACTGACATTCAATTACAATAACATTAACATGCTTCCATTTGAAACTTCTCGGTCTTCATCGTGGATTGACGCCCTCCCAAAGTCTATAGTAATTGAAGCCCTCCGTCGCTTCGCTCTGTCGGGCTTCAATTAGCTTTTGTCGGGCGTCAGTCCCCGATGAAGACTTCGAAGTTTCAAATGGAAGCATGTTAATCACTTAATGTGTAACTGAACAGGTGGGGGCCTCATCAGATCAAAAAGCTGTGTCTGGCAAGAACCGTAGTGAAGGCATTACATCCGCATCAAAGCGACGAAGGAAAGTGTCCATTCTAGCTCTGCCCTCCAAAGTCAAACAGCAGTAAGTCCACTCATAATAAAGCCAAAATGAAGTATTGCCAGTCATAATTATGATAATATGACTGGCAATACTTCATTTTGGCTTTGATTTTTGTTTGTTTGTTTGCTTAACGCCCAGCCGACCACGAAGGGCCATATCAAGGCGGTGCTGCTTTGACATATAACGTGCGCCACACACAAGACAGAAGTCGCAGCACAGGCTTCATGTCTCACCCTGTCACATTATTCTGACACCGGACCAACCAGGCTTAGCACTAACCCCATAATGCCAGACGCCAGGCGGAGCAGCCACTAGATTGCCAATTTTAAAGTCTTAGGTATGACCCGGCCGGGGTTCGAACCCACGACCTCCCGATCACGGGGCGGACGCCTTACCACTAGGCCAACCGTGCCGGTTTTTGGCTTTGAAGGGCAGGCTAAAGGTAGTCACTTTGATTAACTGGAAATAATTCATGCAAGTTTTTGTCTTAGCTTTTCTTACCTGAATTATTGCGTAAAGCCATGAGGACCACTCATCCTCCTACCTCTGGTGTAATGAGGGTAGTAGTCCATTTTTGCCGCAAGTATCTGGATAAAAAAAAGCATACACAAAAAAATATTTTGTGTTGCCTCAACGTGCATGTCCACCCCCCCCCCCCCCCCCCCCCCCCCATGTGACCATCTTATCAAGTTGCAGATATTGCTAGTGGTCAGTGTGTTCCCAACACAAATGTGACAAAGGGGTGCTGGTTTTTGTTTTATTAGGTTGAACTTGAAGAATTTGTAGTAATGAATGTTTTTGTTCACATCAATTTTGACTGTAAAGACTTTCATCTGGAATGTTCATAGATCAACCCATAAAAGTTTACAAATTCCCTTACCAATAAATACACTTTAATTTTCCATGACCAGTGGCTGAACTTCTGTAACACTGACATTCAATTACAATAACATTAACATGCTTCCATTTGAAACTTCTCGGTCTTCATCGTGGATTGACGCTCTCCCAAAGTCTAAAGTAATTGAAGCCCTCCGTCGCTTCGCTCCGTCGGGCTTCAATTAGCTTTTGTCGGGCGTCAATCCCCGATGAAGACTTCGAAGTTTCAAATGGAAGCATGTTAATCACTTAATGTGTAATTGAACAGGTGGGGGCCTCATCAGATCAAAAAGCTGTGTCTGGCAAGAACCGTAGTGAAGGCATTACATCCGCATCAAAGCGACGAAGGAAAGTGTCCATTCTAGCTCTGCCCTCCAAAGTCAAACAGCAGTAAGTCCACTCATAATAAAGCCAAAATGAAGTATTGCCAGTCATAATTATGATACTATGACTGGCAATACTTCATTTTGGCTCTGAAGGGCAGGCTAAAGGTTAAGGTAGTCACTTTGATTAACTGGAAATAATTCATGCAAGTTTTTGTCTTAGCTTTTCTTACCTGAATTATTGCGTAAAGCCATGAGGACCACACATCCTCCTACCTCTGGTGTAATGAGGGTAGTAGTCCATTTTTGCCGCAAGTATCTGGATAAAAAAATCATACACAATAACATATTTTGCAGGGTTCCACATCACGTAAAATTGGAGGTATTATACCCTCTGACCCCCCCAAATCACGTACGAGACGCTCTTTGAAAGGTGTCGGTAGTAAAATTATTTTGCCAAGAGGTATAATAACGTACGACTTGAAAGGCAAAAGGGTATGACTTTGATCGTTTTACAAACGGTACGACTGGTTT
>NW_027128127.1:0-7500 GCF_037325665.1 Littorina saxatilis
ACGAATTGCACGGTAGGTGTTGCATAAAATGGGTAGGATAGTCCAGTGAAAGACAAGCAATGACACAAGTCACACAGATTTAATTGGTCTTATGGTATCTGATTTATATTAGAGTGTCTGTCTGTCTGTCTGTCTGTATGTCTGTCTGTCTGACTGTCTGTTTGTCTTGTCTGTCTGCGTCAATTTTTCACCGCCACACAAACAGCCTTTTCTGAAGAAATTCTTCCCCAAATTGTGTGTGATTGTTCATGCCACAGACATACAGACACACTGACTCACACACAGAATGACAAATGCATTTGCTAGAACAAAAGGTTGCGAAAGAACGACAGGATCTCACACAAACTCATATTTCATGATATATCTTACAGTAAATAACTTAAAACACAATGGCCACTCGATTAATCATACAACTTTTTTCTCACGTCTCCGCAGTTGTTGTTTTTCCTGCTGATAAGTCATTCCGTCTGGACTAAGTGAGATTCTTACTCTTTTTCGGAAGCTATGAAACTGGGTTAAAACAATTTTTTTTAAACACAAGCTTGAAACATTTACAGAATAATAATGTCCTAAACCAAAGCTAGAGCTCTACAAGTCCTTAGACTTTCTCTCCACATGACACTTTGTATAACGGCATGCATGTCATTGTCGAAAGACTTAGCTGGTCTGCTATAAATGACTGCGAAGGTAACAAACTTTGACTGACATGTGCTTGAAAAAGTATGCACCATGCGAACATACCTCTTCTAATACGTCGGCTATTTTGCTGAGTGTTTCCTCTGGAAGACCTTGGAATGTTGGCACACTGAAACAAACATCAAGACACATAAATGTTAAAAATAAAAAAATAAAAGTCGCGTAAGGCGAAAATACAACATTTAGTCAAGTAGCTGTCGAACTCACAGAATGAAACTGAACGCAATGCAATTTTTCAGCAAGACCGTATGTACTCGTAGCATCGTCAGTCCACCGCTCATGCTCATGGCAAAGGCAGTGAAATTGACAAGAAGAGCGGTTTAGTAGTTGCGCTGAGAAGGATAGCACGCTTTTCTGTACCTCTCTTCGTTTTAACTTTCTGAGCGTGTTTTTAATCCACACACATATCATATCTATATGTTTTTGGAATCAGGAAGCGACAAGGAATAAGATGAAAGTGTTTTTAAATTGATTTCGAAAATTTAATTTTGATAATAATTTTTATATTTTTAATTTTCAGAGCTTGTTTTTAATCCAAATATAACATATTTATATGTTTTTGGAATCAGAAAATGATGGAGAATAAGATAAACGTAAATTTGGATCGTTTTATATTTTTTTTATTTTTTTTTTACAATTTTCAGATTTTTAATGACCAAAGTCATTAATTAATTTTTAAGCCACCACGCTGAAATGCAATACCGAAGTCCGGGCTTTGTCGAAGACTACTTGACCAAAATTTCAACCAATTTGGTTGAAAAATGAGAGCGTGACAGTGCCGCCTCAACTTTCACGAAAAGCCGGATATGACGTCATCAAAGACATTTATCGAAAAAAAGAAAAAAACGTTCGGGGATATCAATCCCAGGAACTCTCATGTAAAATTTCATAAAGATCGGTCCAGTAGTTTGGTCTGAATCGCTCTACACGCACGCACGCACGCACGCACACACACACATACACACACACACATACACCACGACCCTCGTTTCGATTCCCCCTCTATGTTAAAACATTTAGTCAAAACTTGACTAAATGTAAAAAGTAGAAGAACAACCATAGCAAGAATGATAATAGGAAAGATGAAAATAAAAAATAAAAATAAAATAAGGTGGTGAATATAAATCAAGACACATACGGTAAATGTCAAACTTGAAATTAAAAGACGCACGAGATGACTACAAAAAATATTAAGAAATGAGAGAATAAGAGAAACAAGAGTAATAACACGAAAAAGAATAATAAGTAGAACAAGAAGAATAAGAAGAACAAGAAGAATAAGAAGAACAAGAAGAAAACGAAAAGCAAGATCAGGAATCTTGAGAATAAGAAGCTTGCAAACAAGAAGTAGAATAAGAGGATGGAGTTGCGGTGTTAGGGGCAAAGCATTACGCTGGAATGCATGAAAGAAGAAGACGAAAAAGAACAATGATCAACATTGGTTTCAAGTGAAAGGGGTATATGCTGTGTATGTGTACAGCTATTTCATGAACTTGTTTTATGTGTTTTGCGTTCGCTGTCCCGGCACTGAACGCTTCACAAGAAAATACATAACTGATGGGCACTGTGTTCCACTGAAGAATTTTAAAATTGGAGTGCCTTGTTATTTACAATGACAAATGCAGTGTGTTTGTATGCGCGCGCGCGCGTGTATGTGCGTGCGTGCGTGCGTGCGTGCGTGTTTGTTTGTGCGTGCGTGCGTACGTGCGTGCGTACGTACGTACGTACGTGCGTACGTACGTGCGTGCGTGTGTACATGTGAGTGGTGTGATAGTGAGCTTGTGTGTGCATCTGTCTATCTGTCTGCCTCTCTGACTGTATGTACACATGTCTGTCTGTCTGTACATGTCCGTGCATGTGCATGCACACTACAACCAGGAGACGGTTACACAACATGCAGTCTTCATTCAGAAATACCGCATGACAGTGACGCTACCCGCTTATGATCACATACCTTGCACGCATTGCGGTGGTGCACGTGCTTGCATTTAACTAGAACAGCCCAGACTCCCCTCTGACTGTGCGGCATGCCATTCACAATTATAGCCGATGCTGTTAACTAAGTGGCAGACCCTGATGAAAGGGACTCGTAGGGGGTCGCTCCCGTTTTGTGTCAGTCCATGCCCTGAATTCTTGGCCTTTGTATTCCATAGGCCTCCCAGAGTTCTGTAGGGTATGCAGGTGCACGAGTGCCTCTGTTCATTCACTGGGGAGAGGAGGGTGCATGTCAGACAAACCAGGGCAATAGGAGCAAAAGATAACAGGTTGACGAACTTTGAGCTTATGTGTATGGAGGCCCCATTGTGCCCAGGCTCTTTCGGTCCGTTTTAATCCGAGATAATGATACGATGATAATGATACGAGAATTTATAACGTGCACATATCTCACCACAAGGCGACTCATTGCGCACTCATACACACTCTTTCGCATTAACAACTCAAGCATACTCATATGTATCGATTGGACATTGGATTTCCCTTCTTTGAGCCATGTGACGTCAGAGGCCTACAAAACTTCATAATTATTTGGGCGTTTCAGGTTAACCGAAACTTCAAAGGAACTACTTACTTCATATTTGGGACACGCGGATTAACCCACAGATCAAAACACACGTCTGCCAAACTGTAAAAATGAAGCGATTTGCAGATCTATCTCGGGAAGAAATTGAAAACAAAAGACGACTTTTAACTCCCTCATATTGCAGGCAACACACAACTCCAAGTTTTGCCGCGGCCAAATTCAAACCCCTCTCGAAGTTCACTCAGCTCTGTCGCACACACAGCCACCGGCCGAGTCGATATGCGCGGGGCAAGTAGTTTCGACATGTCCTTTAAAGATATGAATTTCTTCCTCAGTGCAGAAAATGAACCTGACATGCCACCATCCACGACAATGCAAGTTCTGCCTACTTTCCACAACTGTACCATAAACAACTTGAACATCACAATAACAATGTGACAGGGGAGGCTACCGCTCCTTTCACAACGGACTCTGCACCCGGGTTGTTGGCCTTTAAAGTCAACACCTGTGGTTTGTAGAGTTCTGTTTGTGATGGGGTCTGGTGGTTTCCGATTGTCTGTATGTTCATGGAAACCTTCGGGTTTGCATAACAGTTTTTATAGGGCTAAGAAATTAGCCCTAATATTTTCAAACCTGTTTGATTGCACTTCGCTTCCCGAGGTGATCGTAGTGTTTCGGCACTCGGTTACATCTGGCGCTTGCGAGCAGGGATGGGACTCGGCATGATATGTTCAGGTAATGGCATAATATGACCACTGAACATTTTCGTGCTGTTCCCATTCTGCGAACTTGGGATGGACAGTGGTCTCCCGGTTCGGAACTTCGGGACGAAGTTCATTTCAAACGGGGGCGATTGTGACAGGGGAGGCTACCGCTCCTTTCACAACGGACTCTGCACCCGGGTTGTTGGCCTTTAAAGTCAACACCTGTGGTTTGTAGAGTTCTGTTTGTGATGGGGTCTGGTGGTTTCCGATTGTCTGTATGTTCATGGAAACCTTCGGGTTTGCATAACAGTTTTTATAGGGCTAAGAAATTAGCCCTAATATTTTCAAACCTGTTTGATTGCACTTCGCTTCCCGAGGTGATCGTAGTGTTTCGGCACTCGGTTACAACAAAATAAGACCAAACGTGTTAATTGTCTCTGCTTTTAACCCCACAAGCTAACTCAATGAACTCGTCCAGTCTTGATCGCGAGACAGGGTGACGACAAGTGTGTACAACAGTTACTGACAATGACGGTGCAAAGAGATGTAGCAATTTAATAGATGTTTTATTTGATGTTCATGAATTTTCCGTTCCTTTGATTATGTTCTGAACAAAATGTTGCGATAATCAAATATTCTAATGTTAATTGAAGGAGTTAAATAAACTTTTGAAGTTGCACTATTTTTGTGGCGCATTGAAGTGTATGTGTTTGGTGTAAACAGGTGTTCTTGGTGTGTGTGTTTGATTGCATGTGTGTGTGCTCGTTCAATCGTCAAAACAACAACAAAGTCAGTACCTGAAAGGAATTCGATCGATACATAAATGTTATTTGCGTTTTTGACCAAAATATGACATTTTACACAGATCTCGACAGTCATTGTTCACCTCGACCGCTATCGCGGTCTCGGAGAACAATGACTGTCTCGATCTGTGTAAAATGTCATATTTTGGTCAAAAACGCAAATAACGTATAATACACGTATGCATAAATTACATGAAGATGACAAGGCAACAACACAAACATCCTCAGAAAAAATGCCTACATCGCACCTTATGTATTGAGACGAGCCACCCTTCACTCAAATATGCTCCATGTGCATAATCATTATTCATTTTAATTCAATACCAGAAGTGTATCTCAAGACACATGCTACGCTGTAACCTTGGGCTTCGATTTGACAACAGCCGTGGGTTCACAGCGGGACTGATACATTTTCCAGGCACTCGGTTCTGCAGGCTCCAGCACAAAGCAGAAAAAGGCTGTTTTAAAGATTTCAACAAGAGCGAGTACAACGAAAGTCATGAGGGTGTCTTTGTCAAGAGAGCAAGTTACACAAATCCAGAGCCCAACGGAATGAAAAGCCAAGGTACTTAAAAGTTCCTCAAGACTAAATATTTTATAGTCTCATTTCGAAGCATCAATCGCTACATTCTGCGACAGCTTTGATGCGCTTCGGGGAGGTTCGATACGTTAAAATAAGAAAGCCTACAAAGTGCAATACATTGACGTTGGTTTTGCAAGACTCTATCCAATTGGATCGCGTGTACGCTTCCAAAAGTATATTGATACCAATGCACGGAACTTCTATGAGTCTGCACTATTGTGTAAGATAGTTCATATCTTCCTTCCAAAGCTCGGAACCGTACTCAGACCCTCCAAACTGTGATATCGTGAAAAGCAGTAAACCGTCTTCATGGGACAGGAAGTGAAAGACCACGAGACTCTTCAAGCCAAGAACGCCACGAGAGACTAAAATCGCATGTGAAGAAAGTGAACTGAACGCTGCCTGCATCACCTGCGATCGCCCGTCTAGACAGATTGTCAGTTTCCCTGTCGACGTCTCGTTCAGTTTCCGCGGCAAGGATAACAACTGCACGAAATGTCATGCCCCTGTTCAAACGCGGGCAAATCGTCCGACCTATACCCTAAACATTGCGGCAACTCACTCCAAAATCAAAACCATTTCTTCAGCACTATCAGATCAGGTGGTTTACCTTTCGATGTGATGTGAATAGGAATTGTAGAGTACAAGCACCTCGTCAAAAGCTCGGACAAACCGCAGTGCGACCAATACCAGAACCAAACTACTCCATTATCAAAATTGTTTCTTCGGCGTCATCAGGTGGTATATAAACCTTTCGGTATTGTGTGAATACAGACAGGGTGGAAATATACTCCAAGTACGGCCCATACCATAATCAAAGTTCTGCGTGTAGATTTTCTATTATCAACATTGTTAAACTTTGTTCCGCCGCGTCAGACCGGGCCGGGTTTACCTTTCGATATGGTGTGAATACAGACAGGATGGTAATGCGAACAGAAGGCAACGGACTGTGGTGAGTGCTATCCAGTGTTACAAACAACAGATGGTAATTAAATGTTAAGGGGGTCGTTGCTCGCAAGCAAGAGGTTCTGCTGTGCACAGGTAAACAAAGCTGCGGTTCATGATCGGTAGCGTGGACAGGTGAGAATGTATTCGGTCCCAGATAGACCACACAAACGAAGATGGACGCAATACCTTACTTGTAATATAATGTAAAACATCGCCCAGCGTACCAAATCAATTCATGCAAACTGTGACGTCGCACGCAGCTTTTGACAAATTGCATTCAAAATTCCAAACCCGACTTGAAACCAAACTCAACAAGCTAATCTTTCATACGGTTGCGTAGGGAAATCCAATGTTCAATCGATACATAAAACGTGCATGTCAGCCGATTGGGGTGCTGAAACCGAATAACCGAGAACCAGAGACCGCCGCATACATATATATATCGTTAACTTCACATGTGTGTATATCATGCAAATGAGATCAACGGGTCAAGCTATGCTGTTCTTGAGCATTCTTCCGAATCAAAATAGTTCTGGTTGGATCTGTAACTGTCAGAAGTCTCTGCGTGAGAAGTATTTTACAGAATATGTTTTTGTTTCGGTTTTCCGCTTTTTATCTTTCGAGCAGCAGATACAGATTCCTCGTTGTTTTTGTTTGTTTTGTTTCGCTTGTTTGTTTTCGTGTCTCCTCACATCATTGCGGAACTGAGGTGAATGTCCTATTCTGACCGAGCAGCGTGACACAACCTGTGTGTGTGTGTGTGTGTGCGTGCTTGTGCGTCGTGCGTGCGTGCGTGCGTGCGTGTGTGTGTGTGTTTTCATCAGTGAGAAAGCCTCTGGAAGAAATATCTTTTTCTTTTTGGTATAGTCTGTAAGGTGCACTCAAAAAGGTTTAACCGAGAATTTGCACACACACACACACACACACACACACGCGCGCGCGCGCGCGCGCGCACACACACACACAGACACTCACTCACACACTCACTCACATACTCGAATACTCACTTTCTCACGAACTCTCTCACTCAGTCACGTACTCACTCACTCACTCACTCTTTCACGCACTCACTCATTCACTCACTCACTCACTCACTCACTCACTCACTCTCACACACACACACACACACACACACACACACACACACACACACACACACACACACACACATACATGTATAAACTCCGTACTGAACCACTCTTCCCCTCACTGAGAAGAGACACTCACAGCACCATCAAAACCAGA